>NC_056748.1:47957351-48087351 GCF_019279795.1 Protopterus annectens | reverse complement strand
TTAGACTCTAGACTGGTAGAGGTCTTTGACACAGTTGAGCTGTATGAGAAAAGATTAACACAAGGCAAATTTAAAAAGGCTGAAAGAGATGTATAGGATTTCCATATGGGCAGAGTGTTTGTTTGGCCTGAACATCGTAGCGAGGGAAATGTACTTATTGATAATAATAATAGCAACAGTAAGAACAGATTCAGTGAGCCACTGTAAGTTGCCTGACAATGTCTGTTATATATATACAGAACAACTCAGCGGTTGAGGATGCCCATAATACACAAGTATAAAATGAGCTTTCTGTGACCATAGATAGTAAAGCCATGGATAAAGGAGTTGAAATGAAAGAACCAGACATGTATATACAGTCTCATGCGACTATGACTTCTAATGTACAATGTACTGATGAATCAGTAATTCATCCTAAAAAAAGTCATATACAAAAAAAACCACAAGCACGATTTCATGACACTACCTTTTCCCATATGACAAAGACTCAGTTACAATCGGAGTCGCAGCTCGTTCCAGGAGCAGATGGAGACAGACAAGAAAACGTCCTTCAGATGGAGAAGGGGTACACATGATCAAGAAAATGTGGAAGATTGTGGACAATCTTTAATTTGGAATATCTCAAAAATAGTTTTGACTGTTCATGAGATATCTGTTCTTGAAAAGGGACTAACTTTTGTTCCCTCTCAACCAGCAGATCTTGGAGAAACTGTTTTAGACTTGAAATTGTTCATTCGTAATGTAATGTTGAAGCTTCAATATCATACATCTGGATCAGGGTATGATGAACCTTTTATTTTTAGGAAGCCGGGGTAATACGATTCCTATCAATCATCTTTTGTTAGAAGCTTTTGGTAATTTGTGCATAGATGATGTATATGAGTTATTTAATCAACAAGGGCATAAATGGAGATGTTATAATTTGAATAGACATGAACAGAGGGCCCTGAAAGATTTACAGCATGATGTTAGTACGGTTGTCAAACCAGCAGACAAAGGTGGACCCACTGTAATACTGGATGCTGTTCTCTGTGACAGTACTATGCAAGAAATGTTAAGCGATGCTAATGTATACAGGCTGATGAAAGGGAAAGAGGTTAATAAGATTAAAAATTCCATTGATACCATATTGTTGGAGCGTCTGAGTAAAAGATTTATCACAGAAGATTTATATAGGTATTGTAATGTCGGGTATCGTGTTATACCGTGTGTACAGGGGATCCCTAAGATCCATAAATATCCTAGCATTCCACCATTACGGCCCATAGTTTCAGGAGCTGGGTGGTTAATGGAACACGTTTTTATTTTTATTAAAAAAACAATTGCGTCCCATTTTGAATAAAAATAAGTATGTATTACAAGATACAAACAATTTTCTACAGGATTTATTTGCCTTTTTCACTGAATGGGATAATGTGAATGATGTTTGTTTTGTAACTATGGATGTGTGTTCATTGTTTACCAAAATACCTAATATACAAGAGATGTAGCTGCTTCAAGAGAATATTTGGTGGAACATAGTGACAAAAATAGCATGAGTATAGATGTGATATGTATGTTTATGGAAATGTTCCTAATGAATAACATGTTTGTGTTCCATACCAAGTATTATTTGTAGTTGGTGACGTAGCTATGGGCACACCCTTGTGCCAATAGTTATGCCAGCATATTCATGGCTCTGTGGGAAAGTAAGCACATTTATTTATTTATTTATTTTGTTTTACGTTTGTTTATCAGGCTAGTCCATCTGGACAAGTCCTTTTTCAGAGGAGGCTTGGGAGAAAAGCTCCACACAAAGAAATTCAAACAGACAATTAAACAGCAAAATGGCATTACAAGTGATAAGAAGTCTGAGAGATTACAAGTAGGCAAGACATACACTTAGATATAGAACAAAACTTACATTGATTGATGGTAACAATATATACAAATTTAGATACGTCCGGTATAAAGTACATGACAAACAAGGAGAGTAAAAAAGTAAACTTTGAGTTATATTTATGCACTTCTACATATTACTTGAGTTCCCTTGGTTAAGTTAGTAGTAATAATATTACAAAGATTAGCTATAAAACCCAAGATAAAATTGTTAGTGTGCATAAAGGATTGTCTAAAGGGAGTAGGGAGATTTTATGGAGAGTGATAGAAGATGTACATTCCCTTTTATCTTCATTTTGTAGATGATGTCTTTTTCATATGGACTGGAGGGACAATGAATTTGAATCCTTTGCTAATTAATTACAGAATATTGACTTCTTTTTTTAATTTGTTATTAACAAGGATAAACATACCATCAATTTTCTAGATGTTAGAATTAATAATGAGGGGGCTGGTGTTATCACCATGGAAGTATATAGGAAATCTTGCTATCGCAACAAATTGTTCTATAGGAATAGTATGCATCCCCCTTTTGTGTTCTCCAACATTAAGGGGCAATCCATTAGAGCTTCAAGGCTTAATGTGGCTGAGACAGCTTTTGAAGATGAATTAAGATACTAACTTTATAAATAGGGGATATCATCCCCAGGATGTTAGATTGTGTAATAATGTACGTCAAAAAAGGGCCACATATATTTGCCCATATTTTTCTTGTAGGCAAGAATCACAAAGAACAAGGGTATCTAAAATGGATGGTAGGAGATATTCCTTGTTTTATAGTAATGACAATAGATGGATCAAAAACATAATTTGTAGACAGTGGAATATATTAACTACAGATGAGAAGCTAAGAAATATGCATCCAAGGACGAAACCACAATCCAAATTCTGTATTGTCACTTTTTTATTGTAAAAAACACGAACACAAGCACAGGAATGAGTTGAGCGCTTTCATCTGTATAAAAAGACTTCATCGGAACACAATATATTACACACATTGGCTATATATAGTGTTAAAAAGCCCGACAAAAAACCTTAACAAGAACAATAATTAATCAGTTAATTAACTAATTCTTGTCCACATGCTGAACTCTTGTTGAAAATAAAAATAAACCATACTCTTTTGAACCCAATACATTTTCACCTCATTACTTGCATGTAAAACAGCAATAAAATTAACAAAATCATACAAATTGATAGTACAAATACAAAATGTACTAAATACAATGTTAAAATAAATATAAATATGACATATACTATATTACATAAAATCAAAAAATAGTTATGAAATTCAATAGTAAAAGTAAATGATAATGCCTTAGAATACGTGGTTTATATTCTAATAAGGGGCTTAGTAGGTATAACCTCATTAAGCCCAGGTGGACAAGCAACATTTAACTTGATCTGCCATTTTATCTCTCTTTCTCCTACAATGGCCTTAATATTACCACCTCTAGGACTAAGTACAACTATTTCCAAAATTGCAAATTTGAAACAACTGCAATTCGGACTGTTCTTTAAATGACGATAAAGGGCATTATTTGCATCCTGTTTCCGAATACAATACAAGTGATCGTAGATTCTGTTCCTCAGTCTGCGATCAGTCTTGCCCACATAAAAATGTGGGCAAGAACAGCATAGTGCCAGATATATCAGATGTTGAGATTGACAGTTACCAAAACAAAACTTTATCTTACTTCTAATGTTGTTTTTCAACGTTATAGTCCTCCCCTCAAAAATGTGACTGCACTGGGGACAATGACCACATTTCCTAGTTCCTATAGTATTAGACAATGCACTAAAACATTTATTCTTAGATTTCCACTCAATAATCCTCTTGATATTTGTACCAGTTTTATATACATACTTTGGTCTATCACTTATCCTGTCTTTGATATTCTCATCACTTGTGATGATGTTCCAATTGGCTTCTATGATTTTTTTTAACATCATTCACATTTTTACCATATTTTAAAATACAAGCCTTAGAAAATGGTTCATCCATGCTATTGTTTCTATTTGCATGTACACCATTCATCACACAAGATGGAATTAACCCTTTGCCTAATAAAGGTGGATATTTCTTACCCCATTCATTTTTCACATATTGTACTACATCCCTAATAAGCACCTCTGGGTACCCCTTGTCTCGAAATAGCTGGCCAATAAATTCCAGTTCAATTACCATATCTTCCTTAACAGAAGTCATCCTGGCCGCTCTAATGCACTGGCCTTTAACTATACTCCGTTTTTGTGAATAGGGATGAACACTGTCAAAATGTAAATATCCATTACTGAAGGTCTCTCTTCTATATATTCGTGATTGAAAAGACCTACCATCATTGTAGATGTAGGTATCAAGATAGTTAATCCCCACCCTATTGTGTTGATAAGTAAACTGCAAATATGAAGTGCTGCTGTTAATGTAATCAATAAACTGCTTAAGTTGTTCCTCCTCACCCTTCCATAGGATGAACAAATCATCCAAATAGCGTACATAACATGTCATATGTTCCTTCCAAGCTGAATGGTAATATAAATTCCTATTCCCAGTCCAACAATACCATATTGGCGTAGATGGGGGCACAAGCTGCCCCCATAGCAACGCCGGAGGTCTGCTTGTAATACTCTCCTTCAAAGTAGATAAAGTTATTATCAATTACAATGTCTAAAAATTCAGAGAGTAGGTTTATTTTATCAGAATTTAAACCACTATATTTTCTTAGACTATTGACAAATCTGTCTGCACCATCTCCCTTGGGAATACATGAAAATAAATCTTTAATATCTATAGTAACAAATATCATGTTAGAATCCCACAAATCATGGGTAAAAAGACCCAAAAATTCCCATGAGTCCTTAATATGTTTGACGGTACCGTAAAGGTACTTAAGCCAACAGTCAATAACCTTCCCAAAAGGGAATGCCTTACTTTGGCTCCCAGAAATGATAGGTCTGAAAGGGGGATCTAAGCGATTCTTGTGGACTTTAGGAATTCATGTGATGGTGGCTAACACAGGAAATTCCACTTTCAAGAATTTGTATAAATCTTCACTAATTCTATCATCCAATAAAAACTCCTCAAGGAACAAATCTATTCTACGGTGGGCGATGTTAATTTTGGTTAAGCGAAGAAACTTCATATTGATCTGAGTTATTTAATAAATCAAATATTTTTGTAATGTATAAATCATGATCATATAGTACAATACCACCCCCCCCTTATCAGCTGACATAACTCTAATGTTTTGATCAGACAAGGAATCAAGAACAGCATCTATTTCACTGTTGAATGAATTAGCGTTGTTCCTGTGTTTGTGTTTGTTGTATAGTGTATACAATTGTTTATTAACAACATTTTCAAAACATATTAAAGTCTTATGTAAAGGGGGGGTAAACGTACTTTTCTTCCTCAACTTGTCCGAAGAATATGAAGAAGGTTTCCTATCATGAAAAAATAACCCAAGATTGATTTTCCTGAGAAAAAGTTTCATCTCAACTAATGTGTCAAGTAAATCAAAAGAATTTCTTGGGATGTATTTCATCCCCTTAGAAAAGACTGCAAAATGCTCAGTATTGATCGGGTAGGAGGTATAGTTGTAAATCTTGAAATCCCCTACCAAGTTAACAATATTCTCTTTAGGACACTCAGCATGTACTTTGTAAGGAACAAGGGGAAAGGAATCCCCCATGTCACCAATGATGTTGGTGTGAATCATAGAACAATGTTGAAACGTAGTGGAAACATTAGTGTCATTTAATTGACTCTGTACTTGTTCCACTGATTTACAACCCCTTGGTGACGTCCTGCAGGCTGCCTTCTGCTGTTCCCCCTCCCTTCTTCTAAAAAAAATTCTTCATAACTGTGAATGCCGTTGTAAGTTTCTATTCCTCGATCTAAGGCTACCTCCTTATAGATGTCTTTGTCATGTCGAACATTCCACCGATATACTGTATTATTTTCATATTGATTCAGGTCTCTAAGAAACTTTTTACATTTTCTATCAAATAACTTTTTACTGTTGTTTTCTGCGTACGAAAACTGTTTAGCGTGTAATTTTGCCCATTGTGGAAATAAAAGATCATTGGTAATGGAATTGTTGATACTTTGGGCTTCATTCAACAATGTACTAAGCTTACTATCATTGCATGTCACTATAAATTTCATAAACTCTTTGCCAAAGTTGTTAAACATTTTGTTACAGGTTTTGATATTATCAGCATTTAACTCAACCCCAATGGGTTGCTTAAAAAATCTTAGACCCAT
This sequence comes from Protopterus annectens, assembly GCF_019279795.1. NCBI lineage: Eukaryota > Metazoa > Chordata > Ceratodontiformes > Protopteridae > Protopterus > Protopterus annectens. The sequence continues at coordinate 48,081,206 of NC_056748.1, read as the reverse complement.
AGGCACAATATCACTGTCTATGCATTTACGTAAATATAAATTGTCTACTTGTAAAGTTTTAATTTTATTAAGCTTATTGCCAAAACTATATATCATTTCCTTCAAAGTTAAATTATGTCCATCTTTGTTACTATGTCGTTCCTTGGTTTTCGTATATTTTGGTATAATCAGGATACCCCCAATATTAGAAATATCCTTTCCCAACATTGGGGTAAGTTTGGTTGCTACTCTGAGTTGGAAGTACTGTTTAAAGCTCCTTTAAAGTTTACATACAAGAAAGGAAGGAACCTAAAGGAATTATTGGAAAGAGATTACAAGTTAGCGCATAGAAAAAGAATAGTCACTTACAAGTGTGGATTTTGTGCCCAAAACCAGGATTCAGTGTGTATTGCAGAGAAGGGTTATACGGTTAAAGGTGATAGCTTTTCCAACTGTTGCAGTGAAGGTTTGATTTATTTAGCTATATGTAAACAGTGTGCAGCATTTTATGATGGAAAAACTACATGTAAATTAAAAAGAAGGATTTACGAGCATCTTAATGCCATTAGAACACAAGATAATAACAATGCACTTTACGAACATACCTTAGCATGCACACAGGTAAGATGTTTTTTTTTGTGCTTGAAAAGGTGGATCAGGATGTGAGGGGGGGGTGTCCCTGGGAGATCAGGATTGAGGTCAGGGAATTATATTGGCAACTGCGTTTAGAGGCCAATAGGAACCCAGGACTTAATCTGTTGCCCCTATATTGAAAATGAGAGCTGCAGAATTGTAACTTGTGTGGTCTCTGTTTTATGACAACATTACAATAGGTTTTTAATATATGTTTAGTGAAATTTTTATGCGTCTAGCCTATTCATTTTGTATTTAGGTGAATGTTACTTCATGCACTTTAGTATACAGGTTTATGTATGTAATTCATTTTGATTAAAGAATTTAATGATGCATTTTCTTATATATATTTTTATATACACATTTAAGCATTTATATTTATATATTTAAATACTTTTATTTCTATATTTATATATTTGTATATTCATGTATTGATGTACTAGTATTTATATAGGAACTTGTTAGGTTGGTTTTAAACTGCTTTTATGATCTGTTTCTTTAACTGTATTTGTTTTAACTCATTAAACTATTATGTAATTAAGGGATCATGGGGTATAAAAGAGGAAGTAGCAGCTTGTGATGTATTTATTCATACATCTGAAGAAGTCTTGTTGACGAAAACTCTGTGGGGGAGTGTTGCGTTTATGTTTTGAATAAACGGCTGTTCCTTTTGACTATTGCTTGGTACGTGACTTTGTGGACCTCCTTTTGGTGCCTGTACATTATTAACACCACTAACGAGCATGGCTTCAAGTTTTTGGCCATTAAACAAATGAGAGTAAGCGAACGAAAAGGAGATCTACGTAACCAGACTGAGGTTAATGAAACTAAATGAATAGTTAGGTTAAGGGCAGATGGTGCTATGGAACTGAATAGGTATGTACTGTTAACCTGTATTAAAAAGCAGACTGTTGTTTAAATGACATATAGTACATATATTTTATGTCTTTCATAAGTTATGGTGGTGAAATAATAGATACATTTTTTTTTATACAATGGTAATGATATTTAGAAACCTGTCATTTTATCAATGAGATAATGCACTAGTATATAGTTTTATTTTTGTGTTTTATATGTTGATTAGATCAGATTTTTTTTGTCTTACTGTTTTTGTATTATTACTGAATAGATACATATCCTTTGTATGATGTTTGGTAGTCTAAAGACATGAATGAATTTATGATAATAAGCTGGTTCTTTAAGGAGATGGCAGTTGTAATTAAGGAAGTCATTTTAATGTACTATTGTTCATTTTCTTGGTCTGATGAAGCACATGTATCGTGAAAGTGCTTACCACATTTTAATAAAGGATTTATGTTTTTAGCTTCTGGCCATGTTTCAGACTTTGCACACTTTACAGTTCAAGATATGAAAATAATTTGCATTTAATATTGCGTAGATTAAAGTTTTTTTCAGGCAGTACAGAGTAGAGAAGAGAAAGAGAAGAAAAAAAATGTAATTGGGTTAGAGTAGAGGTATCACTGCTTAGGGTGGCAAGAATGTATAGGACATGACTTTTTTATGAGAGGCACGTATTTCTTAGCCACCGCTGGTACAGGGGCATATCCATGAGCTGGACAAATGGGACTTAAGGCTTTACTTAAAGCTTATAGTGCAGCTGATTGTTTTAAATTCTGAGGGTAATATATTTCAAATTTTGGATATGTAGTTTAAATAGAGGGACTCACCGGCAGTATTATTAGCTTTGGATATCTTTAGCAATGATTTGTTAGTGGAATGCAGTTCAGGAGTAGTCGGGGGTAGGGTAGTAAGAAGTTTGTAAGGGCAGAGTTTTTTTCTGGATGTTTCGGTTCCTTCAGTTTTTTCAGAACCAACTAGGAGCCATAGATGGAGCCAGTATCTTCAGTTCCACAGTCACCTATTTTGCAGTCGGTGGCTGGAAGCATTAAATCCTCAACCCCGTCCTCTTGAGCCTCCAGGAGTCTGTCAGATGACTATGTGGAGAGCGGGTGGTCAGGAAGTTGCTTTGGACTCAAGCTCTGGCCAAGATCCTTTCAAGTCCAGCCCAGAAGGAATTGGAACAAAACTGCGACTGCTCCTTTTTCTATTCCTCCACCGACATGTGTGGTTTTGGAGTTGGAGTGTTTGGATGTCTTTGTGGTGGAACTGTCGGGTCCGAGACCTACCTCAGGTTTTTCTGTCCCGACTTACGCTTCGACCTCTTCGATACCATCTTCTATTAAGGTGTGTGGGAGCCGATGCTCTCCCATCGGGTCCGGTGAGGAGGGTCAGATCGGACCTTTGTCTGATCCGAATTTGCCTCTTGGGGCATCAGCGGGGGGTGAGTTTGGCACCTAAATCGGCCTCGGAGCCCACCTCCTTGGTACGGGAGGAGTCTTCTGGCTCTTCGGAGCCAGAGGCTCCTTCTAGCCCAAGGTAGTGGTGCCTTCGAGGTGATGAGTATGTTGTCACCTGGGGAGGTCCCTCAGAAGAGAACATGTAAGAGGAAACCTTTAGACTCCCCTGAGAAGTCTGTAATTTCAGATACGGACTTAGATGATTCAGAAGGGTCACCCTCTGAAGATGTCTCCTTCTCCAGACATCCTTATGATCCTAAAGCAGAGAGGTGGCTGGAAGACCCTTACCCCTTCTGAGGATGAGGCCATATACCTGGAGGCATTTAATTCTCAACCCTCTACCTCTTGAGTGTCTCCGCCCTTCAACCAGCTCCACAGTATTGTTAGTGGAAAGGCATGGGGCTCTCCAGAATTAGTGAAACCTGTTCCGAGGAGGCCCAACGAATTCATAACTGCACTACAACCAGCCAGCTTCACGTAGCTCTGCCTCCCCCCTCCCCCCCAGCACACATGCACCTTTACTCCAACTGCTGATTGGCCAGTCCCAAAGAGGGAAATTTAGCAGTAAGAGTAAAGATGACTTCAGTGCCGGCTGTGGTGGTGTAGCAGTTAGTGTTGCCACCTCACAGCAAGAGGTTCTCTGGTTCGATTCTCAGCTGAGGTGCCTTCGGTGTGGAGTCTGCATGTCCTCCCTGTGGTCGCGTGGGTTTCCTCTGGATACTCTGGTTTCTTCCCACATCCCAAAGACATGCAGTAGGTAGATTGGATACTCCAAATTGGCCCTAGGTGTTTGTGTGTGCATGTGTGTGCCTTCTGTGGAAGGTTGGGCGCCGGGCTGGCAACTCAACACTGTAAAACTCCACTGCCAATCATGAGCGGACAGATGATCTGCTGTGGCGACCCCTAACTGGGAAAAGCCGAAAGAAGGAGTATTTGATGGGCCATGGTTAGTTGACAGTATGCTAAGAGGTTGAGTAGTTCTAACCAGGAGAGATGTCTTAGGACTAGGCAGTGATGCAATCTATAAGTTGAATCTGTGGTAGACTTAATTTTATTATAGCAGGTCTCAAGTTTACGTAAATCAGATAATTTTAGATCAGTGAGAACTGGAGAAGTGTAAAGGAGACTGGAAACAAGGTGAGATGTTCTTCGTGTTTCACTGTTGCAGTCATCCCATTTGGGTTTTCTGCCTGCAGGTAGCCCTCAGCTGGCCTGAATACCAGAGTGTTCGAATTTCTGCTTCGAATGCTGTCGCTTCTTCCATGATGTAAGGTCGTCAGGGGTATAAAACATGCAGCCGATGCCATTACACCAGTCATTTTCTTGCCGTGCAGTGCCCGAAGCAAAAGCAGTTCGCAAGTGCTGGTCGGCTGTCTCCTAAAATGTTCATTTTTGAGTTTCAGACCCAAAGTCTTCAAAAAAGATAAGTACCCTGTTGGGGGTCCTTTTTTCTTGCTCTAACCGATGTCAGTAAAAGTTAACAGTTGTCTTGCCTGTAGAAAGCAAATACCTCTCAGAGATTTTCATTCTTACTGCATTCCCTGTTTAGGCCCAGACCACGACGTCCATCGCTGTCTGTTTTGTGCCTTGTTCAACACCTGAACTATTCGTTGTTGGGCTATTTTTGTAGCCAAATACTTTTGTTCCTCGATCTCTGCACTCCAAAATGGCTTCATTAAGCCATCCGACTACCGATGATCTGAAAAAATGCAAGGATAAAGACAGAGACAAACCGCATAGGTCCAAAACTGCCGACGACGCTTCCGTTAAGCTAGTCGTCAGTCCGCCGGTACTCAGTGAGGCACTTTCGCAGCTCCTGATAACCCGCTACTACAGATTCACAGGTCTCTGCTGAGATCCATTCGGAGTCCGGTATGCCGTGAGATGCTTCTTCGACTATGGAACCTGCGTATGTCACTACCTTGGATGGGTCCGGAGCAGCTGTGCAGGCACCCGGCTTCTGAGGGTGTATTCAGGCCTACAGACATTCTTATTAAACAGAATAAAACATCATTGCCATCCAGAAGTACCAAATTCCTTAGGCCAAAAAATCGCACTACGCCTAGAAAACAAATGACCAAATTGCAGACTCAGGCCCATATGCCTCAAAAACAAATGCTTAGAATGGCTGAAGACCTTATTACCTTAATTAGGGGAAGCTAGTCTTCCCCTTCTGAGAGACCTAGAACTGATTTTCTTTCTGATTCTTCTGATCAGGAGTCTGATCTCTGCTCCTTCTGATTACCAAGATTTGCCCTTATCTACTTTTGAGGATTCTGATGCAGAGGATTCCATTCCCTCTGCTTCCCCTCCAGAAGATTTTTCTTTTGGTGAAACCTTGCATACCCTTAGGGAGCATTTCCGCTGCGAAAGCCAGGAGTATTCTTAGTCCAAAAAGAGACTTAGGGAATTCTTACTCCTGCCTCAACACAGGCCTTTAGCTATCCCTCCTGTTCTGGACATTGTAGGTGATGCTTTCTTGGAATCTAGCCTTACCCCAGACACTTTACCTCCAGCTCCCAGAAAACCTGACAGGTACTACAGAGTACCTGGCTCTCACAATTTCCTCTTCCAAGAATCCTACTGCAGATCCAGAGACCATTTTCCAAGGACCAAAAGGCATTAAGGCTACTGCTGCCAAAAATCCTACCCCTGCTGATAGAGATTCTAGAGCCTTAGACAGATGGGGTAAGAAGGTACACACTTCTGCTACTTTGGCCATTAGGGCTTTAAATTGCCAGTTTTATTTGTTAAAGTATCAGCAACATATTGTGGAACTACTTAAACAGAAAATGATGTTGATTCCTGACTGTGCTGAATACAAAGACTTGCAAGATTTAGTGCATTCTGAAGAACAAGTTGGTAAACATACTTTGCAGTGTGGTTCTGATGCTTTAGAAGTATCTTGCAGGGCTGCTGTCACTGGGTCTTTACTCAGAAGGCACGTTTGGCTTAAGGAGCAAAACTTGCCAGATCATGTTAAAGCTAAATTACTGGATGCTCCCTTAAACCATGACCTCCTTTTTGGCAACAAAGCAGAAGCAGTCCTCAAAAGGATGGAGGAAAAAGCTAAATCTATGCAAACTGTAAAGATTTCCTACAAGTACAGCCTCCCAGATTCAGCAGGCATTGGCCTTCAAAGAACTGGTCCTTTCCAGTCCCTTCCAGGCCTTCAGTCCAAACCCAGGAAAAGCAGACCACCAAGACTACAGTCTCAAGCTACGCTCCGATCTCAGCAGTGGGGGGCTCCCACTTCCAAAGCTGGAAGTAGTAAGCTACTCCCATGTGGAAAAATGTCACAATAACTTTACCTTGACCTTTCCAAGCCCTGCTCAACTACCTGCTCCCTTAGGAGGAAAGTTCGCCCTGCATGCAAAAAACTGGGAACTCATTACCCAGGACTAATGGGTTTTGAACATAGTTTCCCTAGGATACAGATTCCACTTCCACACACTACCAACCCCAAATGGTTGGCCAGACCTCCCCCCAAGTCAATGGGCAGAGGCCTAACAGCAGGTTCTCTCTCTTCTCAGTATCAGGGCTCTTCACCCTATCCCAACAGAACAAAGGGTACAAGGTTTTTATTCAAGACTTTTTCTGGTACCCAGAAAAGACTGCTCCTGGCGCCCTATCCTGGACCGCTGTATTCTCAACACCTTTCTGGTGGGTTCAAAATGCTAACTCTTCAACAGCTTCTTCCTATGCTAGCCAAGGATGCCTGGCTGGCAACCCTAGACTTAAAGGAAGCTTACCTGCACATCCCAATAAGAGGATCCTGCAGCCAGTACCTACGTTTCAGGGCGGGCTCCATGCACATTCAGTTCTCTGCACTTCCCTTTGGCTTATCTACTGTGCCCATGGTGTTCACAGTGTCTAGCTCCAGCCATTGCATTTTGCAGGCAGAGAAATATTCAAATTTACCCATACTTGGACGATTGTCTGATTCAGGCAGAAAGCCAGGACTTACTATTACAACACCTGGCATTCGTAAAGAAACTTCTAACCTCACTGGGGTACACCATCAATGAAAAGAAATCTCACCTAGTACTCTGCCAACAGATTGCATTCCTGGGAGCAAGCTTGAACACAACTTTCCAGATGACATTCCTCACTCCGGAGAAACAAGTTTATTTGACAACTTACTTCAAACTACTGGCCAAAAAAACCCAGCTATCTGCAAGGAAATTACTGCAAGCTCTGGGGTTCATGGCCTCTTGCATTCTGCTTAATTCCATATGCAAGACTGCATATGAGGAAACTCCAGTGGTATCTAAAAAGCCTGTGGTGCCAACATTCTCAGGACTTGGAAACAATGATTCCTATCATTCCTTGTCTAAGGACAGAGTTCCTTTGGTGGGCAGAGGCCTGCTACTACAACAAGGGACTCCCTTTGACTCTACCCCCTGCCGCCCTAACCCTAACAACAGACGTGTCAGACTATGCATGGGGGGCTCACATGGCAGGGCAGTGCATTCAGGGCAAATGAAACCCGAGACAGATGCACCTGCATATCAGTCAAAAATAAATTTTAGCTGTACAGAATTCTCTGACCGCCTTCAAAGACCGTACTCTTCCAGGACAGCTATTGGTAAAGGCAGACAACACCACAGTTATGTGGTACATAAACAAGCAGGGGGAACCCACTCCTACCCTCTCTGCAGACTAGCCATGGCTCTGTGGAACACAGCCTTGAGCTACCAAGTACACCTACAAGCACAATTCCTACCAGGCAAACTAAATTCACTGGCAGACGACTTAAGCAGAAATCTCATGGATCCACAGGAATGGAAGCTAGAACCCAAAATATTCAACCTCTTGAGGAACAAATGGGGGACTCCAGAGGTAGACCAGTTTGCCTCCCCTCAGAACTACCAATTGAACAAATTCTGCACAAGAACTCCCCACAGTCAAGTTTGGAAAGTGGATGCTCTGTCCTTTACCTGGGAAAGCCTCTCGGTTTATGCCTTTCTCCCTTTGCCTCTCCTCTCGAAGGTTATACTAAAGATCACACAGGACAAGCCAAGGACAATACTGATTGCACCAGACTGGCCATGCCAGCACTGATACCGCCTCCTGCGTAGTATGACACTGCTACAACCATGGCACTTGCCTCAGACCCCTTACCTGCTGTCCCAGAAGGTGGGCCAGATTCTGCACCCTCAGCTTCAAACCCTGAACCTTGCAGCTTGGCTAATTCCTTGAGCTCTCCTCTAGCATCCCTCAGTAAGCAGGTGCTGGATGTCATTCTGGAGGCAAGGAGGCCTAATACTAGTAAACCCTATGCTGAAAAGTGGAAAAGATACTGTTCCTGGAGCCAGGCTCAGGGGATGGGCACAACGGTGCCCAGCTTACCTCATATTCTAGAGTACTTAACAGAAATGCTCCACAAGGGCCTATCCTTCTCGTCAATTAAAATTCACGCCTCGGCCATGTCGGCACATTATAATACTGAGCCACCCCTCTTTCTTTCACCCCTTGCTAAAATAATTCCTTAGAGGGGCCAAAAATTTAAGACCCCCCCAGGAGAGCTCCCACTCCAGCCTGGGACCTTAACTTTGTATTGGAAAAGCTCACTCCTCCCCACCTTTGAGCCAGCTGCAACAGCAGAGTTGAAATTCCTTTCTTGGAAAACAGCCTACCTTCTAGCCATCACTTCAGCAAGAAGAGTGTCTGAATTACAGGCCCTCATGGCAGTGGAACCCTTCATTATCTTCCATGCGGACAGGGTTTCCCCTCAAGACTTAACCCTTCCTTTATGCCCAAGGTGGTTTCTAGAGTGGCCCTAAATCAGTCCATTCATTTGCGTACTTTTTTCCCTAATCCACAAGATAAAGGAGAATGAATACTGCACTCTGTGGACGTGCACAGACAACTTAGATTCTATTTGGACAGGACTAAGCCTCTCAGAAAATCTGAACAGCTGCTAGTTGGCTTTGCTGCAGGGGTAGAGGGGAAGGCCATTTCAAAGCAAACCATTTCCAAATGGATAGCCCATTGTATTAATTTCTGCTACACGCACCATGGAAAACATACCTCACAGGGGATAAGATCACGTTCCACCAATGCTACATCTACCTCTATGGCATTTCTTAGAGGAGTCTCTACCAGGGACATCCTGGAAGCTGCTACCTGGAGCTCTGTACGTACCTTCACCAAGCATTACCACATGCCTATCTTTTCTAAATCCAGAGCTGGATTTGTCACAGCAGTCTTCCAGGGCTTAATAGCTGGCCCTAATGCTCTTTAACTACCTCCTCATTTCCTTAGCTTTAGGAATCTACCTAAATGTGATGACTGCAACAGTGAAACACAAAGAACATAGTACAGTTATGTACACTTACCATAAATGTAGATGTTTGAGTGTATTCACTGTTACAGTCCTGGATGTTCTTCGTGTTTCACTGTTGCAGTCATAACTGTAGGGTGTTCCTGCCGGCAGGCAGCCCGAGGTCGGCCAGAATCCCAAAGTCTGGGTCCGGCGTCGGCTGTACAAACTAATACCCTGACGTCAGTAAGCTCTGGTACATAGCCCTCAGCCGATGCCATCTTCTCCAGTCTTTCTTGCCGTGTGGTGGAAAGCAGCTCGCAAGTTGTTGGTTGACTTTTTTCGAACAGCGTATTTGATTGTTGTCGGTCCGAAGTTTTTTCTTCTCTTCTCAAAGCTAAGTACCCCGTTGGGGAATCTTTTTCTTGTTCCTCCGATGTCAGAAAAAGTTAATAATTGTATAGCGTGTGGAAAACAGATACCTCATAAAGATTTCCACTCTTACTGTCTTCCTTGCTTAGGCCCTGACCACGACGTTTCTTGTTGTCTGTTCTGTGCCAGGTTCAATTCTCGCACTATTAAGCGTAGGTACGACTGGGCTTTAAATTACTTTGGCAGACGCTTCAATTATAGAATGTCGTCGGATACTACCGGAATTCAAAAGAAGCGAAAAGACAAAGACAGGCCTCCGAGGTCCAAACAAGATTCGTCACAGCTGGAGCCAGTGTCCGGTTCGTCTGTCGTCAGTGAGGCGCTTTTGCAGCCCCTGTCATCCGCCACTTCTGAACCGATGGCCGATACGGACTCCCATGGGGAGCCATCAAGGCCTACTGTTTTACCTGCTGCAGGACCTTCGGACGTCGCTCCCTCAGATGGGTCCGGAACCGCTGTGCAGGTACCGGCTTCTGAGGGGGTATTCAGGCCTACTCACATCACTATATCAAAGACAAAGGCAAAGTCTAAGACTCCAGTTAAGCCTAAAGTTTCTGCTCAAGCTACTTCTGAATCTACTCCCAAGACACAGAAGCAATTGCTAAGGATGGCTGAAGATTTGCTTACAATGATTAGGGGTTCTCACCCCCCTCCAGAGAAAAGACCTCGACAGGATGTTCCTTTGGATTCCTCTGACCAGGCTTCTGTATCTTCTGTTTCTTCCTCTGATCAGGAATATTCCTTTCCTCCTTATGAGGATTCGGATGCTGAGGATTCCTTGCCCTCTGCTTCTCCGCCTGAGGATTTTTCTTTTGGGGAGACTTTACATGAGATGAGGGAAAATTTTCATTGGGAAGGTCAGGATTATTCTGCTTCCAAGAAGAGGCTTAGGGAATTCCTTCTTCTTCCTCAGCACAGGCCTTTAGCTATACCTCCTGTTCTTGATATTGTGGATGATGCCTTTTCTGAGGCTAATTTGAATCCTGATTCCATGCCCCCTGCTCCTTCTAAGCCTGATAGATTTTACAGGGTCCCTGATTCTCATTTATTCTTATTTAAGAACCCTTCTGCAGATCCTGAAACGATTTCTCAGGGTTCTAAGGCTGCTAAGGTTGCTTCTTCCAAAAATCCTATTCCCTCTGAGAAGGATTCTCGTGCCTTGGACAGGTGGGGTAAAAAGTTATATACTTCTGCTACCCTTTCTATTAGGGCTTTAAGTTGCCAGTTCCATATGTTTAAGTATCAGCAATTTCTTTTGTCTGTTTTGAAGCAAAAGCTTGCTACTTTTCCAGCATGTGCAGAGGATAAGGAATTACAGGATGTATTGCATGCAACTGAACAAGTGAACAAGCACAGTTTACATTGTGGTTTTGATGCTTTGGAAGCTTCTTGCAGGGCCGCAGCCTCTGGTACTGTTATTAGGAGACATGCCTGGCTTCGTGAACAAAGTTTGCCGGAACAGGTTAAGGCTAAGCTTTTAGATGCCCCTGCTCAGCATGGTGTTTTATTTGGATCTAAGGCTGGGGAGGTTATTAAAAAGATGGAAGAAAAGGCAAAATCTATGCAGACTGTGAAAGATTTATTACAAGTTCAGCCTCCTAGATTTTCCAGGAATTGGCCCTCCAAAAATTGGTCCTTTCCCACGTCTGACAGGCCTCAAAGGGGAAGATATAGACGCTCCAGAGGTCGTGGTCAAGCTCAGGCCTCTTACAGATCCAGACAATGGACTGCTTCTTCACCTAGAAGGGGAGAAGACAGATCCCAATCTCAAAGGAAACAGACTCAATGACTCTCTCGGTTGGGCTACAGGACCTCCTTACCTGGATGCCCCTCTCGGAGGAAAGCTTTCTCTTTTTTACAGAAATTGGGCTCATATTACCCAGGACAAATGGGTATTGGACGTGATTTTAAGAGGCTACAAGTTCCATTTTTATACTCTGCCAAGGGTAATTGGTTGGCCAGATCTGCCAAAACATCAATGGTCAGAGGCCTTAAATCAAGTGGATGCTCTACTGGCCATGAGAGCCATAGAGCCTGTTCCTCTCTCAGAAATAGGAAAAGGCTTTTACTCAAGACTGTTTCTGGTTCCAAGAAAACAAAACTCATGGAGACCTATTCTGGACCTTTCAGTGTTGAACACCTTTTTGGAAATTCCAAAATTCAAGATGCTTACTCTGCAACAACTGATTCCAGTGCTCTCCCAGGACGCTTGGATGGTGACATTGGACCTAAAGGAGGCCTACTTGCACATTCCCATCAGGCAGGAATGCAGGAAATTCCTCAGATTCAAGGCAGGCTCGAGACACTTTCAATTCTCTGTACTGCCCTTTGGTTTATCTACTGCGCCCAGGGTTTTTACCAAGTGCCTGGCCCCAGTAGTGGCTTATTGCAGACTTCAGGGGATTCAGATTTACCCCTATTTGGACGACTGCCTTATTCAGGCAGACAGCAAGGATCTTTTACTTCAACATCTGGATTTTGTTCAACGTCTTCTCTTCCTACTGGGATTCTCAGTGAACATAAAAAAGTCACAGTTGATCCCTTCTCAACAAATTATATTTTTGGGAGCCCTCCTAAATACACCCTTACAAAGGGCCTTCCTCACTCCAGAAAAACAAATACAGCTGGCTTCAATTTTCAAAACCTTGGCAATTTTAACTCTGCTCACTGCAAGGAAATTCCTGCAGGCTCTGGGCTACATGGCTTCATGCATTCTGTTAATCCCAAATGCAAGGCTTCATATGAGAAAGCTTCAATGGTATCTGAAAAGTGTATGGTCACAGCATTGCCACGATCTGGACACTATGATTCCTCTGATCCCCTGCCTCCAGAAGGAGATGTCCTTCAAGGATGCATCTGCAGTCCTAACATATGGGTTGTCCTGCCTCAGGCAGCCCTTCGGTCGGCCGGATTCCAAAGTCTGGGTCTGGCCTCGGCTGATGTCGCACTTCACCCGACGTCATAGCTGCTGTTTATTGGGTATAAAGGCATCAGCCGACGCCATTTTCCTCAAGGCTTCATATGAGAAAGCTTCAATGGTATCTGAAAAGTGTATGGTCACAGCATTGCCATGATCTGGACACTATGATTCCTCTGATCCCCTGCCTCCAGAAGGAGTTCATTTGGTGGTCCAGGGTGTGTGCTTTAAACAAAGGAAAGCCTTTTCGTCTACCTCAACCTTCTCAAATCATAACCACGGACGCCTCGGATTATGCTTGGGGAGCACATTTTCTAAACAATTGCCAGCAGGGAACCTGGACAAAGAATCATCTTCACTGGCACATCAATCTGAAGGAAATGATGGCAGTTCAAAATGCTCTTCTAGCCTTCAAGAACCTTTTGCAACCAGGGCCTCTTCTAATTCATACAGACAACACCACAGTCATGTGGTACATAAACAAGCAGGGGGGCTCTCATTCTTACCCCCTGTGCAGACTAGCTATGGCTTTATGGGACACAGCTCTAAGTCTGAATCTGCATCTTCAGGCTCAATTCATTCCAGGAAAGCAGAATCTCTTAGCAGACAGCCTAAGCAGAAACATTTCGGATCCTCACGAATGGATGCTAGCCACCAACGTATTCAACAGGATAACTGCAGTTTGGGGATGTCCCCAGATAGATCTGTTTGCATCCCATCTCAATCATCAGCTGCCTCTCTTTTGCACCAGGTCCTTCCACAAAATAGCTTGGAAAGTGGATGCCCTGTCATTCAGTTGGAGGAACCTTTCGGGATATGCCTTCCCTCCTCTTCCTCTTCTTCCTCGGGTATTACTGAAAATAAAAACGGGTATTACTGAAAATAAAACAGGACAAGCCCAAGTTCATCATCTTGATTGCTCCAAATTGGCCTCGACAGTTTTGGTATCCAACTTTACAGCATCTGTTCTTGCAACCTCCTTGGATCCTTCCTCTGTACCCTTCTCTTCTGTCCCAGCATCAGGGTCAGATGCTACACCCTGATCTCAAGACCCTTTGCCTGGCAGCTTGGCTCTTCAAGGGAATTTGATTTCTTCTAAGCTCCCCCAACAAGTTTTGGATGTTCTTCTAGAAGCTAGACGGCCTAGCACTAGGAAATCCTATGCCTCTAAATGGAAAAGATTTTGTATTTGGATGCAGGACCGAGGCTTTAACCCTTTTGTGCCTGATCTCTCATCTATTTTGCTTTACCTTTCGGACCTTTTGTCTAAAGGCCTTTCCTTTTCTTCTATTAAGATTCATGCTTCTGCTATATCTGCTCATTTCAATACTGATCCTCCTGTTTTTTCTCACCCATTGGTGAGACAGTTCTTGAGAGGAGCTAAGAATTTGAGGCCTCCCAGGACCCCTCCTGTCCCTGCCTGGGATCTTAACTATGTTTTGGAAAAACTCACTTTGCCTCCTTTTGAGCCTGCTGCGGCTTCTGATATTAAGTTTTGTCGTGGAAGACAGTTCTTTTGTTAGCATTGACTTCTGCCAGAAGGGTTTCAGAGTTGCAAGCTCTCATGGCTGTGGAACCATACCTCATTTTCCATCAAGACAGAGTATCCTTGAGGACTAATCCTACTTTCATGCCTAAGGTGATTTCGAAAGTTGCTTTAAATCAGACAATTCACCTTCCTACCTTCTTTCCTAATCCGCAAAATAAAGGGGAAAGGATTTTGCATTCATTGGACATACACAGACAGTTACGATTTTACTTGGACAAGACTAAAGAGTTCAGAAAATCTAACCAATTGTTTGTTTCCTTTGTCTCCAGTTCTCTGGGGAAGGCTATTTCCAATCAAACTATTTCTAAATGGATTGCTTATGGAATAAGATTTTGTTACACTCATCATGGGAAACAGTTTCCAGGTACTGTGAGAAGTCATTCTACTAGAGCAGCTGCCACTTCTACAGCTTTTCTCAGAGGAGTTTCTACCAAGGATATCTTGGAAGCTGCCACTTGGAGTTCTGTGCATACCTTTTCCAACCACTACAATCTCCCTTTGTATTCTAAGACCAGGGCAGGTTTTGCCTCTGCTGTTTTGCAGGGCCTTCTTGCTGCCCCTTCTTCTATCTAAGCCTCCTCCCTTTCTCCACTGCTTTGGGATTCCACCCTACAGTTATGACTGCAACAGTGAAACACGAAGAACATAGTACAGTTGTGTACACCTACCATAAATGTAGATGTTCGAGTGTCTTCACTGTTGCAGTCGGTGTTTCCCTCCCTCCTATCCCCTCTTTTATGGTGTATTTGTGTTTCCTTGTTGGACTCATTTTTGGTTTATTGGGGATTTCTGACATCTGGGGCAAGAAAGGCTGGAGAAGATGGCGTCGGCTGAGGGCTATGTACCAGAGCGTACTGACGTCAGGGTATTAGTTTGTACAGCCGACGCCGGACCCAGACTTTGGGATTCTGGCCGACCTCGGGCTGCCTGCCGGCAGGAACACCCTACAGTTATGACTGCAACAGTGAAGACACTCGAACATCTACATTTATGGTAGGTGTACACAACTGTACTTTACCCTCCCTCCAGCCCCCTGACTTCTCTTGACTTTTACCTTTCCTTCCTGTTTGGTATATATTGTATCGTGTATTTGCTTTTTGCTGGGGGTGTTCCATACCACTTAATTGCTTCCTGTTTTGGGGGCGCCTGAGATCTGGGGCAAGAAAAACTGATGTAATGGCATTGGCTGCATGTTTTATACCCCTGACGACCTGACGTCATGGAAGAAGCGACAGCATCTGACACAGAACTCCGAAGACTCTGGTATTCAGGCCGGCTGAGGGCTACCTGCAGGCAGGTAACCCAAATGTGATGACTGCAACAGTGAATACACTCGAACATCTACAGTTATGGTAAGTGTACACAACTGTACTTTCTGGCAATGGTGGCTTTTGTTTTGTTTGTTAGAAACTGTTTCTGTAGAGGGTACTGATTTTTTTTTGAGCCTTCTTTATTGTTAGGGCTATGTGGATATCAAATTTTAGATTGTTGTCGATAATCACGCCGAGAAGTTTAGTTTTGCTTACGGGGAAAATAGTTGTATTTTTGCAGTGGACATATTGAAGGAGGAGGGGGTAATGGTAGTGTCAGTGGTTCTTGCAGCATAGAAAATCATAAGTGTAGTTTTATGGGGTTAAGAATGAGCTGTGCATTGGTTAGCCAAGATTCTACTGTTAAGAAGGACTGCTGTATTAGTTGTTGAAGTTGCTGTAATGTAGGTGTGGCACAGAGTAAGATGGAATTTTCAGCATACTGGACAAGGGATGCATGCAGAGTGGAGGTGGGAAGGTTATCAGTAAATATTGGAGAAGAGGACCAAGGATAGTGTCTTGGGGAACACTGAGTGACTGAAAGAAGAGGAGAGAGGTCCCCCCCTCCCATTTTACAGCTTGTTGGCATCCAGATAGATAATCTTGGAACCAGGCAAGTGCAGAATGGCTGAGTTTGAGCTCAGTAAGAGTGTTTAGGAGTTTTTTTTGACCTTTCCAAAGCTTTTGACACGGTCTCCCACAACAGACAGAAAAAACTATGTTACTATTGTTTATGTGCTGATTGACAATGTTAGTGAAGGTCATCAGAGCAGTAGTAGTGCTGTTTGGGTTGGAATCCATGCTGAGTGTCAAATAGAAGGTTATTAGAAGATAGCTTAGTAGTTGAGAGTGGATACAACGCTCTAGGATTTTAGATAACGGTGACAGTATTTCTACAGGGCGATGGTTGGACAGCTTTGTTGAATTTCCACCTTTATAAAGTGGGATAATATGAGATATTTTCCAGATGGTTGATACATTGTGTTCAGAGATGGACTTGTTAATGAGGATGGATACTGGATAAGAGATGGCTTCAACTGAGATTTTGAGGCACTCTTCAGGTAGAAGGCCAGCTGCAAGGGTTGTTGGTTTAAGCTTTTTTAGATTTTTTTTATGGTGTCAGTAGGGACAGATTGAAAGGAGAAGTTTTCACTGTCCTGACTTGTTATTGTGTTAGTTGGTAGAGGAGTTGAGTTGTTGTTATTAGCTAGGGCCAGGATGGATTCAGTGAAATGTTTATTAAATTGAATTGCTACACTGTCTTTAGTATTGGTGGTTGATGGGGAGGATGTTTTGGTTAGCCCTGGCTGTAAGATTTGCTGACCAGAATTTTTGTGGTCGATTCTGATGTTTTCTTTGGATGACGCCATAATAATTCATTTTGTCATGCCCAATTTGCCTTTTGGCTTTTTCTTAGTTCCGAGTATATCTGTTTACTTTGTGTTTTGCTATTATGCCACATTTCCCAGGCTGTCTCTAGGTTTTAATAGTGATCTTGTCTCCTTGGTTAGCGATGATGCATAAATTGGATTTTATTCTAAATTTACGTGGGGAGCTAGTTTGTCTAAGATACTGAGGAAAGTAATTTTAACATAGTCAATGGCTACATGCGGAGGGAGGTATTTGAGTAGTGACTAGTTGCAGTGTTTAAGTGCGGAAATTAGTTCTTTAGAGTCAAAGTTTATTTTGTTGCGATTCTGATGGTAGGTAGAGAGCCATTAGGTCTGTTGGTTAGGATCCAGTCCAAGATGGACTGGGTTTTTGACTTGGGGTCTACCTTGTGGGAGAATAAATCAGTTAAGGGAAGTCATTGAGGTTTTTGAGATTTGTTGAATTCTGGGAGTCACAGGTGTTCCAGTCAAAGTTGAAGTCACCCATGATGATTGTTTCTTGTGGGAAACTGTAGAATGAGTTCAACTGTGGAGAGGTTGTTACTGGGAGGGATATAGACACCAATTATATTTGTGTTTTTTGGAGTTTATTGTACGTTTAGTGAGCATTATTTCCGCATTATTGAAGTCTGTTATTTTTAAATAGGAAGACTATGCTGCCACCTCTTCTAATTTTTCTAACTTCAGACTATTGTATCCTTTTGGTATAATTTCCATTATTGTTGATATTCAGTTTTAGCCATGTTTCAGTTATTAGGGCAGTGTCAGGAAAATACAAAGAAATTGTGGCATGTAATTTCTGTACTTTGTTGAGGATGCTTCTCGTGTTGATGTTTAGCAGTAGTAGGTCAGCACCTTTTCTAGGGAGGTTTAAAAAGCTTTGGGTCTGAGTGTTTGGTACAGTAGTGGGTTGAGTTGCATTGATTTTGAGGCCATGGTTTGGGTGGATATCTCCACTAAGAATGAGTTTGGATGCTATGTGTGTGATTAGGTGTAGAAAGTTAGCTATATGATTATTGTACTTCAGAGAAATGTGTGAGAGATTGCTATGAGAATGTCCTGTATGTGCCTTGCTCAATGTATGTGATTTTATAGAGGGATGGGGATGTTAAGTAACTTTTAAGTGTCATTTGTTCAGGAGTTGTGAGGGGGGGGCATATAGGTAGGAGTTGGGGAGATTGTACATTTATTGTATGAAGCTAAGTGAGCTGTTATTTTAAGTAGAATGAATAGTATTGAACAAGTGGCTAACATGTTGTTTCTGATCTGAGTTGTTCTTTGATTTTAGTTTTATTATTGGAAGGATGTGTAGATAAATTATGGGGAGTTGAGAGATTCTAATTGTGATTGGAAATTTGGATCTAGCTTAAGATGTATGGGGGTTTTTGCTAGCTTATTTGTTAATGACAGATACTCGAGTTGTAACTAGTTAAGTGGTAGTAGGTTAATTAGTCTTTGGTGTGGGACTGGCTACTTCATTTTCTGGGTGGTGTTGGTTAAAGGATAAATGTAGATGTGGGTGTGGGTGGGAGTAGGGGGTAGGGTAGGGGGTGAAGTGAGCCCTAGGTAGCGTGTTTAACCAGCCCTCAGAAGATGCATGACATGCAAGAAAGAAAATATCTCCCACACTGGATTGCAGTGGTAGATAGATATACTACTCCCCTGACATAATGCAAGTAGTTTTGGGGCCAATGTTTTACATTTTGTCTGTAATTACAGACGTGTGTGTGTGTGTGTGTGTGTGTGTGTGTGTGTGTGTGTGTGTGTGTGTATGTGTGTGTGTATATATATATATATATATATTTATATATATATATATATATATATATATATATATATATATATATATATATATATACATTTAAAAAAAATATATAAAATCTGCGTCTACAGTGGAAATAAAAAGTGTACACACCCCTTTTAAAATGTCAGGTTTTTGTGATATAAAAAATGAGACCCCAATAAATCATTTAAAAAATTTTCTCACCATTAATGTGGCCTATAGCGCATACAATTCAATTGAAAAACAAATCTGTTAGGGGAGAAAATATAAAAAATAAAAAATGTACAATAGGCTGGTTGCACAAGTGTGTACACCCTTAATCTAATAGTTTGTTGAAGCACCTTTTGATTTAATTACAGCATTCAGTCTTCTTGGGTAGGAGTCTGTCAGCATGGCACATATTGACTTGGCAATATTTGCCCACCCTTCCTTGCAAAAGTGCTCTAAATCTGTCAGATTGTGAGGGCATCTCTTGTGCACAGCCCTCTTCAGGTCACCCCACAGATTTTGTATTGGATTTAGGTCTGGGCTCTGGCTGGGCTATTCCAAAACTTTAATTTTCTTCTGGTGAAGCCATTCCTTTGTTGATTTGTCATGCTGAAAGGTGAAATTCTTCGTCACCTTCAGCTTTCAAGCAGACGCCTGAAGGTTTTGGGCCAAAAGTGACTGGTATTTGGAACTGTTCATAATTCCCTCCACCTTGACTAAAGCCCTAGTTCCAGCTAAAGAAAATCAACCCCATAGCATGGTACTGCCATCCCCATGCTTCACCATGGAGATGATGTTCTTTTGATGATGCAAAGTGTTGTTTTTGTGCCAAACGTACCTTTTGGAATTGTGGTCAGAAAGTTCAACCTTGGTTTCATCAGACAGTAACACATTTTGCCACATGCTTTTGGGAGACTTGATGTATTGTTTTGCAAATTTTAGCCAGGCCTGGATGTTTTTCTGTGTAAGAAAAGGCTTCCGTCTTGCAAACCTACCCCATAGTCCAGACATATGGAAAATACGGGTGATTGTTGTCACATGTAGTACACAGCCAGTACTTGCCAGAAATTCCTGCAGCTCCTTCAGTGTTGCTGTAGGTCTCTTGGCAGTCTCCTTGATCAGTTTTCATCATGTCTTTTCATCAGTTTTGGAGGGACGTCCAGTTCTTTGCAACATCACTGTTGTCCCATATTCTCTCCACTTTTTGATGACTGTCTTCACTGTGTTCCATGGTATATCCAGTGTTGTGGAAATTTTTTTGTACCCTTCTCTTGACTGATGCCTTTCAACAGTGAGATCCCTTTGATGCTTTGTAAGCTCCCTGTGAGCCATGGCTTTGGCTGTAGTAGGCAACTGAGTAATTGTTAGGAAACTCTTACTAGGACAGCTGAACTTTACTTGGGGTTAATCAGTCTCTTTATTTGATGGCAGGTGTGTATCCAAGAAGATGGAATGCTGTAATTAAATCAAAAGGTGCTTCAACAAAGTATTAGTTTAAGGGTGTGCACACTTACGCAACCAGCATATTGTATGTTTTTTATTTTTTTATATTTTTCCCCCTAACAGATTTCTTTGTTTTTCAATTGAATTGTACAGGTTATAGGTCACATTAAAGGCGGGAAAAGTTATGAAATGATTTATTGTGGTTTCATTTTTATATCACAAAAACCTGGCTTTTTAACAGGGGTGGGTACACTTTGTGTATCTACTGTACTTACCGAAATTCCATTTCATCGAACTTCATAACGACAAGATGAAGTTGCCGAAGATGTAGTTTCACGAGCACCCAGATCACCGTAAAATAACTCTGGGAAATGAACCACTTGGCCACCATGGTGATCTTTTCAATTTTCCCCACTGTAGTGCGATCATGGTGTTTGGTATATTTAGTTGGGGGAGGTGTGGGAGGGTTGCTTTGCTTTGTTGTTGAAGTGTTGCTGGACAAGTGGTTCATTTCCCGGAGTTATTCTATGGTGATGCGGCTGTTTGTGAAACTACATCTTTGGCAACTTTGTCTTGTCATTATGAAGTTAGAAGTGGGATTTTGGTAAGTAGAAGTAGATACATATATATTTTATATATATATATGTGTGTGTGTATATGTATGTATGTATGTATATATATATTTATATATATATATATATATATATATATATATATATATATATATATTATATGTGTATTATTTATATATATATATATATATATATATATATATATATTATACATACACACATATATGTATATATACACACACATATATTTATATACACACAAACACATTTTATATATATATATTTTTTTTTTGTGTGTGTATGTATATATATATATATATATATATATATATATATATATATATATATATATATACACACACACACACACACACACACGTATGTTTTCTTGTTTTTAAGAAGAACTGAAGGCGATCTTTAACACGGAGCTTACATTAGTATTTCTGACAGTAGTCTATTTTAGCACGTCATATGCTGATATCCTTCCTGTACAACTAGTTTTCTTTCTTTCTTGGTTTGTCCTTCCTTAAGGAAAGTATTTACTACCCTTAAGGCTGGAAAACTACATTTCCTCAGTACTAGGTTTCTTGAATTTGGTCGAAATGTGTTGCACAAATGTATGTCAGAGTGCTTTGCCGAATAGAGTAGTAGTATTTGTAGATGTAAGTGCTGTTTGTTTTTCTTAATGCCATAACTTTCGATTTCTGGAAGTTTCAGCATTATAGGTTAGACGTGTGCAGTTATTGTATGCCAGTTAGAATTATGATAAGGGTTAGGTAAAGGGGATAGGTTTAGTGTTGTGTTTGTATGTGGTGAGTGTGACGTGTGTGTGACCTTATCTTGTTTAGTAATAGTGTTATGGAAAGTGTTTTTCTAAGGTTAGAGTTAGCAAAGCAATGTCACCAACACAATGGATGAGGGCAAAATCGTTCACACTGCCTACCTTGACTTGGCCAAGGCATTTGACACAGTACCCCACTCAGGCAATGTTGACAAACTCAAGAGGTTGGGTACAAACCTGTATGTCACCCGGTGGGTAGCCAACTGGCTCACAGATAAGACACAGCAAGTTAGAATTGGGGAGTCCACCTCTACAAAGAGCCCAGTCACAAGTGGAGTCCCTCGGGGATCAGTCCTTGGACTGCTCCTTTTTGGCATTTACTTTTTAGAAGTCAA
The DNA here is from genome assembly GCF_019279795.1 of Protopterus annectens. NCBI lineage: Eukaryota > Metazoa > Chordata > Ceratodontiformes > Protopteridae > Protopterus > Protopterus annectens. Next base: position 48,059,450 of record NC_056748.1, on the reverse strand, counting down.
AGTGAATGTCAGTGGTCTGTGCCTGACTAAATTTGCAGATGATTGCAAATTAGGAGCGGTCATTGAAATTCACACTGACACAATTGTTCTCCAGGAGGGACTGACACAGATAAACAACTGATGTGAGAGCCGTGGACTAAAACTAAATGCAGAGAAATGCATAATACTGTCCTTTGGGAAGTCATCCATCACTGGTAACTATCATATTGACAACACACCCCTTAGAGTTGACCCAGTAGTGAGGGACTTATGAACACACACAGATAGTAATCTAGACTTTGACCATCATGTGCCTACAGTGGTAAGGAAATCCTTCTTTGTTGCACAACTTATAAACAAAGGTATGGCACGCAAGTCCAAGGAAGTCATTGTTCCACTGTGTTTGGCATTTATCAGATCTGTCATTGAGTACAGTGTCCCCTTTGGTATGTACCTAACCAGGCATATCCAACAGCTGAAACTTCCACACAGGTTTGTCACTAAAAGAATACAGGGTGCAAGTAATATGTCCTTTGCAGACCGCCTCAAGTCTCTATCCATGTATTCTATCTCCTACAGGCTTTTCATGGGAGATCTATGCCTGGCATACAGGGCATTGTCAGACCCCACTCTGATGGACCTGCATATCCACAAAACAAACAGTAGCAGGATTACCCGTTCTGAAGACTTAAACCTTGCCTGTGATATAAATAGGACCTGCTGGAGAGATGGGTATGTATCCCAGAGACTACCTCATCTATGGAACAGGCTCCCCATCCATGTGAAGCTTAGTTCTTCCCTAACCCATTCAAGTGCATTTTGGACAATTGGATGGGAAACCGGAAATTCATCCTTGGTTTGGCACCTATGTCTCTAATGGACACAGGTAACCTGTAAATGGTTCATCTCCCAGGCCCATGCTTACACTTTCAAGGGTATCAGAACGTGTCAGAGATTTGGGATGCATGGCTAGGCTTAAAAAGGCTCAGTAACCTAGTAAACACTTATCAACCTATGAGCAGGTTTTGGTAAGATGGGGTAGCAGGGCTAAGCTCATCTGCCCCACCTTTATTAATACCTGCTAACCCTGCCCCTAACTTTGCATCTTACCTTAAATCAGCCCTTTCCATATCACTGTCACTGTTCGCATAAATATAGTCTGTTTTTCTTTTACGTTTGCAAAAGGAAATTGTTTTCCTTTTGTAATCTTTTCATTTTCTCTGTGTTGAGTTTTCAGTAAATGTATCTTTCAGAATGTTGTCATTACTCAGGATTAAGTCAGTGTTTTTACTTTTCAGTTAGGTTTCTACAGTCTATATGTCTGTGTATGTATGGCTGTACTGAATTAAATGGACACACCCAGGCATTGAAATTACAAATATTAATGCCAGTATTGGCAACCTGCTGCACACATGTTGAGTAGTGACATTGGGGCATGCAAAATTCAAATGTAAAAAAGTAGAAAAAAGCGTTTTGCAGTGGGGCATGCCTTGCTCATTCTACTAATGACCAGATCACACAAGGACAGGGCATATTTTCCAACTTTGTGAATTGTGCAATCTCACATACCTGTCATCCTAATTTTGTTGATTAAACTGATGTTCAAAGTGACATTTTTACAAATCAAGGTTTTATATGTAATATATATAGTGTGTGTGTCTGTGTGCATATGTATGTGTGTGTATATATATATATATATATATATATATATATATATATATATATATATAATGTGTGTGTGTAGAGCGAAATAAATATACGTGTGTGTGTGTGTGTGATTTTATTGGTGGATGGCAGTTAACAGAGGATGCCTTCTAGTAACCCACAAGTGAGACTGCTTAGCTTGTTTTTCTGTTTTTGCGTGGAAGAGAAGTTTGTTTTTCTTTTGATGCTGCATATGTTTTTGTCTGCTTCCTGTTGCTACAAAAAGATGTTGCAGTTTCCACATTATAGTATGTCAAATATAAAATGCAGTTAATTTGTTTTTAATTGCACTTGTTAATCTGCCTTGTTGCAAAGTTTGTATTTATTTATCCTTTTCTGACCAGGTTAATCCCATTAGGCCAGTGTCCTTGTTGCAGGAGAGAACCAAGGTAGTATTCATTCTGATTAGGGGGAAGTTTGGCCAAGGTATTGTGGAACTTCCCCTGCTCTTTTTCAGTAAAACTTTTCTGGAGGGGTGTCAGCAGAAGAGAAGGACATAGCAGTAAATGCTGTGTAAGACAGCGATGATGATGTTTCTGACAGCAGCATACAAGATGTGGGTACCAGTTGTGCAGGTAGAGGAGTTTTTCATATTGTTACCGATTTAGCAAGGAGGTCTGAGTAATGAAATTTTATACAATATGATGAGGCAAAACCAACAGATGAGGCCATTGTTTCATTACCAGATATTATGCAAAACGACTTTCTTGAAGGTTTAGTGATGTAAGCAGGGAAGTGTAGCTGACAGACCTTGGAAAGTGGGAAGGATATTAGTACTGTTGCAGAAGATGTTTGCACTTCTGGAGAAGAAGGCCAAAAAGGAGATTTAAGCAAAGGAGAAAGAATGCCAAAAGGATATTTAAGCAAAGAAAAGGTAACTTCAACCCAAGATAAAAACTTTGCTGCTAAGCATGGCAGTAATAAAAATGTCACTAGTACTGCTGTTTAAAGGCAGTCTTGTAACAATTGAAACTAAGGATGGACAAGTAATCAACAGATATTTTGTTTGGGATGATGTTGCAGTTCCTATGAATTTTTTCTACCAGATTTAAGAGCATTCATTCATATTGTTTCAGAACTGTTTTGTGAAATAACTTTGAAACTTTTCTGTTTGCTGGATAATTTTTGTCAGTGGTGGATGTTAAATCATTCTGTTACCTTGGAATGGCATTATTGTTAAAGGGGCACATTTGATACTAAAAAGGAAGTTAAAAATATAGTTCAGAATTACAGAAATGACTGAAAATTATTTTGTTAAAAAAATGCAAACTCTTTGAAATTAGAAAAAAATTATGAATGAAAGAAGGCTATGGAATGGTGGTTGTAAGGTAACAGTGCATCTTAATAGCAGAGATGTTAAAGTCACGCATGTAGCAGATGTTCTAATTATTAATGGCAAAAGGAGTATGCTTTGATAATGTTTTCATGATTGTATTAAAAGTAGACATTTTCTATGTGGAAAGGCTAGATTTAGTATAAGCAGTTGTAAAACACAGTGTAGGAAATGGGTCTATATTATTATATATTCTAAAACTCAATTCGCGGAACTGCATCTGCATCAGAAATGCAGTTCAGCAAACTGATAGTAGTGAAATCGCGTTACAGTGATGATCGGAAAATTTGCCCTTTCTCACTGTAGTGTGATCTCGGAGTTGGTATATATAATTAGCGGGGGGTCACCCCCATAAGAGAAAATTCGCTAAACTGTATTTCCGATGTAGATGCAGTTCGGCAAATTCAGTTTTCGATAATATAATTTAGACCCCGTAGGAAACGTGGCAGTAAAGACCACTTCTGGCTTGATTGTGGGTTATTACATGATAATGTTGAAGAAGAAAGGATTATTTTTCAGAATTAAAATGGTGTAGATTTAGAAAGTCATGAGGAAAGAAGTATTCACATTTAAAATGAAGCAGAAATGGTTATGAGAGAGAGAGAGAAACTGAAGGGAGGTAAAGATAAGTATGATGATGAAATACAAAACCAGTTTGAAAATTTAAGTCAGGAAGAGTTGGATGATAAAGAAGGGGAAGCTTAAAAGGAATTCATCTGGGAAAAGAACTTGAAAAAAAGACATTGCTACAAAAGGTTTCAAAGAAAGGAAAAGGCTAGTTTGAGAATTGCATCATTGAATGCAAACAATGTAGTCATTGAAATGAGGAGATAAAATGTTTTCTTTGGGTGACGTACAAAAAAAATTGATTTGTTTTCAAGATGTAATTTCTTAAAATAATTTAGAAGTCAAGCTGAAGTTGTATGAGGAAATAAAGGCAAGTGTTGGTAAAGAGTTATGCTCAGAAATTGCTATTTTATTTAAAAAGGACAATTTAAAGATCACAGATTGTATAGTGGTTAAACCTGGCAGATGTGTGATATGAGATTGGAAAAGTGTGTGGAGATTAATTAGGATCTGTTCTTGTATGCAAAGTAGGAAAATATTGGTATTTGAAAAATTTAAAAATGTATTATGTAAAATGGATGCAATTATAGGCGACTTTAATTGTATTTTAAGAAGTTTTTTTACATTTTTAAATAAGAAACATCTTTATTAAATTATCACATATGGCATAGGCAATCATAAATGTATATAAATGAGAACAAACCATATTGACATAATTTTAGTTGCAAACATTATACATTACAAAGCATATTAACATAATTTTTGTTGCAAACATTGTACCTCACTTAATCTATCCAGTCATTATCAGTCAGACACTATATAACTCATTCAAATCCTGCTGTCTTTTAAACATTGCTCCTCCTCTGCATGTATTGTTCCCACATATCCCATTTTTCTTCTATGTAATTTGCTCCTAATGTTTTCTAAATATCCCAATTCCAGTTGTTTTATCTCTTTTACTATATTCCCTACTTCAAGTACAGCTGGTTTAGACTTTGATTTCCATTTTCTAGTAATTGCTTTTTTGGCTGCCACCATAATTAGACTCATCAAGACCATACTATGTCTAGGCAATTCCAATTCTGTATGATAGCTCAAAAATAATTTCCTTAGTTATACCGGTTTGCTCACCCAGTATCTCTGACATAACAGTCTGCAGGGAATCTTTAAAGTCTGACAACTTATTGCATTCCCAGAAAATACATTATTTATTACCCTAGCACACCTCCAACATTTGCAGTCTACCTGTGGAAAAAATATTTGGAGTATGCTTGCAGTAAAAAAAAATACCTATGTAAACACTTCCAAACATAGATCCTAAATTTTCTGGATTTTGTTGCATATTTGGGAGACACACATACATCCCACATTGGGTTTTTTTTGTGTGCGTGTGAATTGCTTATCAAATCTCTCTTCCAAGTCCTTTCTAACCTCCTCTGATTGATTCTTATAGTTATCATGCAATATTTTGTATGCTCTAATTATTCCTTTTTTAACAGCAGTTTCTATTCTAGATTCTTCTTAAAGCTCTACCGCTGCCGGTCTTTTGCTTAGGACCCTCTATTTCTTTCTCTTTCCTTATACTCTGATGTAAATCATTGACAGGGAAGGCAATCTCTAGCCTGCAGTCCAAATAAATTATTGGCCTCTTCCCATTCTATTATTTACTCCCAATACCTTGGTTCTTTTGCCAGTTGTCTGCAATAAATTCCAGCCTGTCTTGCCTGTTGTCTGTATTGCTAATTGAAGTCCTCATTATTGGCAGAACCTCCTTCCTTTCTTCATTCCCATGTTGGCTTAGTTCTTAGAATACTTTCGGCTACTTTAACAATAACCATACAGAATATTATGTACATGTTCTCCTTTAGGATCCAAAATCCCATTCTCTCCTTGTTTCTTGAGCTTTTCCCCGTTTCATCATCATCCCTTTCCACTTTGAATTATAGTTTTATGCTTGCGCTATGTATAGGAGCCTTAACTGTGTAGCTCTGAAATACCCCTACAAATTGAGTCCAAACCACTTCATTCTGTTGGAAGAATCCGTTTATCCCACGTGACTCTTGCCGTTTTCCCCTTCCAGATAAAATCCTTCAGCTCTTTATTAATTGCTATCCACAACTTCTCCAGTTGATAAAAAATATGCCTGGCCTGTTTATAAAACTAAAAGGACTAAAAACGTTTTAACTGCTTGTTTCTTGCCATCCGTATCCATACAACAGCTTCCAATTTCTCAGTTTTTGTATTGTCTTTTGTTTAGTCTCTTCCCACATATCCTTGTCTGCCACACCAGAATCCTTTTTAATCCATACTCCTAAGTACTTCATTTTATCATGTCCCCATAAATATGGATACTGCTGTACCAATTTGTGTGTGGGGGTATAATTTCCAGCTATTGCCTTTGTTTTAGCTTCATTAATTTTGTATCCCAAAAAGATTTGAAACTGCCTCAAAATGCTTCACAACACTGAAATGCCCTTTTCTTGTTTTATCAGATATAAAATAATGTCACCTGAAAATAGAGCCAACTTTTCTTGACTGCCATACCAGTTATATCCTTGGATTTCTGAATCTCTTATTTTATTTTCCAATGGTTCTAAATATAACACAAATAACAAAGGATAGCCCTGCCTGGTTCCTCTGCTCAAACAGAAATTATCTGAGAGGAACCCACTCACTTTAATATTCACCTCCAATCCCTCATATATCCTCCTGATAAACCTCATCATTTCATCAAGGAGTGCAAATGCTTCCATTGCTGTGCTCATAAACTCCTAACTTACTCCGTCAATTGCTTTTTCTACATCAAAACCCACCAACAGTGGTATTTGCTTACATTCTGCTTCCCTCTGGATCATCAATGGTCTTTTAATGTTGTCAGATGTTTGCCTCCCCTTCACAAAACCATATTGATCTGTATCCATCTATTTTGGCATCACCTTTGCCATTCTTATAGAAATTGTAGACATAAACAATTTATAATCAGAGTTTATGTTTGAAATTGGCCTCTATAAAGTTGGATCTGATTGGTCTTTACCCTCTTTAGGTATTACAGCCATTACCCTTTCTTCCAGGATATTGGTGCTTCTCCTCCTCTTAAAATACTGTTAAACAGAACCTTCTAGGTCTTTGTCAGTTTTTTCCCTTCCAGCTTCCATACTTCCACAAGAATACCATCAATTCCTGGGGACTTTCATGTAGATTGATTGTACATCGCCATTTTTATCTTATCTCCTCCTATACTAACTGTTAGTAATTGAGCCTCATCTACTTCTAACCTTGCATATTTAATTTTTCTATAAATATTCCATTTGTACCTCTTCTTTATTTCCATATCTCTCTGCTTTGTACAGACTTTCATAAAATTTCCGAAATATTTCTAGTACCTGTATAGATCTTCCTTGTTATAGACACCTTAACTTGGTGACCAAACCTTTCTATTTCTGTTGCCTGAGTCATTGCACTAAAAGTTTTTGTGCTTTGTAGTCATTATCAAAAAAACAGTTGCTAAACAGAAATCTTTCTAAACTCATGCTGTTATCAAGGCAATTGCTAATTTTCTGTTTAGTATTTTGCAGTTGCTCCTGCTCCTGTTCTGTGAGATTCCCCCATTCTGCAATACTTTAATATGTGTCGGTCCGTTTAAATAATTCTTGTTACTTCTTAACCATATCTCTTTATTTCCATCGTATTTTTAAACTCCACTTTAATTTTACCCCATTAACTAGCTATATTTTCAGAAGAAATTTCTATCTTCTCTGATAACTCCCAAATAACTTCTACTACCCATTCCTTAAATTCTTCTCTTTTCAACATGTCTCATTTTTGTACCACTACCCTGCATTTTTATTTTAGTTATTGGCGTGTGATCTGAAATAGTTATTGGATATGTACCAAAACTTTCAATTAAATGCACATGTTCCTTTGAAATGTAAGATGTTAAGTTGTCTATCTCGCCTTCATTCTTGCTGGTTGGATTCGGAGCCAATCCTCGGCTCCGACTCTGCCATCTTCAAAAGCTCGAGAGCTGCTTACTGGCTCGAGGGCTCCCCTATATCCCATGATGTCTGGCGCTAGATACCCAGATCTCATTTGCCGCTTCTGCTTCGAGGTTGTTCTACTGGCTCAGGTCGTATAAAACTTCATTATTATTGTATTTTTCTTGTTAAAACTGCTAGTTTTAGTGTAGATTTCGTCGTTAGATTAGACTGTTTTATTCTAGTTACTTTTACTTTAGATTCTGATTGCTTCTCCCAAGAAACTCGTTTGTTAGTTCCCCCCCCCCCCCTCACCCTTTCCTTACCTCAGAAAGGTTTTCCGTTTAAGTTGGAGGATAACCTTTTTCTCTTAAACAAAAAAAAAAAAAAAAAAAAAAATTCCTTTATCACTCCTTCTCTGGAGTCGATACGTTCGGCTCCGAAGTCACCTCTGCTCCAGTCGGAGCGTAGTCATCGCTCATCCCACTCTTCTCGGTCCTCTAGACTTTCGGACCATGACTTGGAAAGAGTGGTCAGTAGGCTGTTAAAATCGCAGGCCCTAGCCAAAATGTTGTCCAGCCCCCCTCATCAGGTGTCTGCTCCGTCCACAGCTGTAGATATTCCTCCTCCGACTCATCCTATGAGCTCAGAGTCGGAGTTTGTTGGGGTTCGAGTCGTGGAACCGTCGGTTCCGATACCCTCTCCTTCGGTTCCGTCGTCTGCTCTGATCCCTTCCGTGGTACCTTCCCTGGAGGGATCTGGGCGCTGAGACTCCCTCGTCGGCTCCGAGGAGGCGAGTGGCATTGGACCCTTGTCCGACCCCACTGTCCCCCTCGGGGCTTCGGCTCAGGTGAGCTCAGCTCCCACATCTTCCTCAGAGCCTTCCCCCTCGGTGCGGGGAGGGGTTCCGGTTTCTTCGGAACCGGAGCCCTCTCTGCGTCCGGGCAGGGATGCCTTTGAGGTGATGAGGAGTGTACTGGCCCCCGAGTCGGTCCCCAAGTCAGTCCCACGATCGACCCCATCGGCTCCTCCCCCTAGGGTGCCTGCGTCAGCCTCTGCCCCTCTTCCAGACCCCAAGCGTGGTGATCCAGTGCTCCAGGACACCCCATTGGGTGTATCCTCCTCTTCCGAGGCCTCCCCTGATCATTCAGAGGAGCCACCTCGCAAGAGGAAATGCAAGAGGAAGCACGTTGACTCCCCCGAGTCTGTCACATCAGATACCGACTTAGAGGAGTTGGAAGGGTCCCCAAGATCCCCCTCTGAAGAGGTCTCCTTCTCAGACATCCTTGAGATGCTTAGGCAGAGGGGGAACTGGACTGCCCTAAGCCCTTCTGAGGATGAGTCTGTATTCCTGGACGCGTTTGGATCCCAACCTTCCACCTCCTGGGTGTCTCCGCCTTTCGACCCACTGATGTCTGTGGTGGCTCAGAAGGTGTGGACGTCTCCAGACACAGTGGAACCGACCCCTAGAAGACCTGCCAAATTCATTACTGCAGCGCAGGACAAACAGTTCTTGACCAAAGGCGTCCCTGTTGATGCCATGGTGGTAGTGGTGGCCACAAAGAAGGAGTTGGCTGAAACTTCATCTGTCCATCCCCCTAACAAGGAGTCCAGGACGATGGACGGATATGGAAAGCGGATGTTCTCTTCAGCGACCTTTTCCATGCGGTCCCTGAATTACCTGTGCGACTTTACCCGTCTTCAGAGGGATCTCCTGAAAGAGCTTGGAGATACCCTCCAAGATCCATCAGCTGAGGGGGCCCAGGCTAAGGCAGCCTCCCAGTTGGCGACTCTTAATTCAGTGGTAAACTCCTCCATGAGGCTCATTTCGTATGCAGCCGATGGTGCGAGTAGAGCTGCAGGCACAGGCGTGGCCCTAAGGAGGCATGCTTGGATGGGGCTATGTAACTTTGCAGAACTTTTCAGAGCGTCTTTCACCAGCACCCCTTTTGATGGTTCCTCTTTCTTTGGATCACATGTGAAAGATACCCTTACCAGGTGTGAGCAGGAAGGCAAGACTCTCTCTGCCGAAGGAGTCCGTTTTTCCACTCCTTCCAGACCATATCCTCAGAAGAGTGGAAAGATGTGGTGGTGAGTTCCCATCCAGGGGCAGAGGAGGGAACATTAACAGACGCCGCCCTCAGGGCAGAGGGGGTCCGCAAAATCAGGGCAGCAGGGAATCTTTCTCTGAGAAGCCCTTCCAGCATCCCTGAAGGGTTGCCCGGCTGCCTACCTTTGGAGGCAGTCGGGGGAAGATTATCGCTGTACCCAAGAGCCTGGCAAAACATAACACAAGACAAATGGGTACAGTCCGTCATATCTGGAGGCTACAGAATTCCCTTCCTTCGCACCCCCTTAAGGTCAAACAAGTCCCTTCCAGACGTTCCACCCAATCTAAGGGACCAAGCAGTGCAAGACGTCTCAAAACTGCTAAGAAAAAGGGCCCCCCAGCAAGTCCCAGCAGACCAACAAGGATCTGGAATTTACTCAACGTTCTTTTTGGTACCAAAAAAGATTCTGGATCTCAGCAGACTGAACAGGTCTGTACAAAGAACGAAGTTCCGGATGGTCACGCTACAGTCCATTTTGCCCTTCCTGGGTCAGGACAAGTGGATGTGCTCTGTAGATCTTCAGGATGCGTACTCCCACATCAAAATGGACAGACGCTCCAGAAGATTCCTTCACTTCCGGCTGGGAGCCAGCCATTATCAGTTCAGAGCACTGCCCTTTGGTCTCACCACAGCCCCCAGGGTGTTTTCCAAATGTATGGCAGTAGTTACCTCTCACCTGAGACGGCAAGGATTCCAGGTGTTTCCATATCTCAACGACTGGCTCCTCACTGCTACCACCAGACATCACCTTCTGCGAGCCAGAGACTGCACTATCGATACTTGCTCCAGGCTAGGTATCACAATAAATTTCAAAAAGTCTGCATTGTCGCCCTGTCAGTCTATCACCTTTATAGGCGCAAATTTAAATACCAAAGACATGTTAGCGAGCCTCCCACCAGACATGGTGTTAGTGATTTGTCAGCATGTGAAGGTTTTATTAGCATCCAAAAGAATTCAAGCCAGGTTTGTCCTTCAAACTCTGGGTCTCATGGCAGCAGCGATCATACTTGTCCCTCTAGCTCGCTTTCACATGAGGATTCTCCAGTGGCTTCTTTTCACCCAGTGGTCCTTCCAGCAGCTTCCCATGTCTTACATGATTATTATCACACAAGCATGCAAGAAGCGCCTTGCGTGGTGGATGGTCTCCGCATCAGTGCTCCATGGCAGACCATTTGTTCTCCCCCCTCCAGTTGCTACGGTGACCACAGACGCCTCCCTGATCAGGTGGGGGTGGCATTATCAGGGAAGAACAGTCCAAGGCACCTGGCAACCTCATGAGTACCATCTGCACATAAATGTCTTGGAGATGAGGGCCGTGCTGTTAGCTTTGCAGGCTCTTCAGGAGACTCTTCCTACCGGGACCATTGCAATTCAAACAGACAATATGTCTGTAGTGTGGTACATCAACAAGAAGGTCGGAACCAGGTCCTACCCCGTATGTTGAGAAGCACTCAGACTCTGGCAGTGGGCAATCTCTTCCCAGCGGTTTCTGATTGCAACGCACATCCCTGGGAGGTCCAACATCATAGCAGACAAACTGAGCAGAGCAGTTCTCATGCCTCACGAGTGGTCTCTGAACCAGGTAGTTGCGGACCAAATCTTCTGCAAATGGGGCCAACCTTGCTGCGACCTTTTTTCAACTCCCTTCAACAGCAAGTGCAGCAATTTCTTCTCTCTCCTTCCACTTCCTGGACATTCCCCCAGAGACGCTCTAGTCCACGATTGGCCTCAGGGACTTCTTTATGCATTCCCTCCTTTTCCCCTAATCCCGAAGCTAATTCAGAAAGCTACCATATTGGGTTGCAAAATGATCCTCATTGCTCCTTACTGGCTTCGACAAATATGGTTCCCGTTCCTGCATCGCTATCTTCTCGAGCAGCCTTGGACTCTGGACCTAGTTCCAGACCTCCTGATTCATCAATCGGGTGGGCTGCACCAATCCCTATGCTCTCTCCAGCTCACGGCTTGGTTGCTCCACTTCCAACTTTAGCCAGGCTTCCAGATATCTCCCCCTCTGTGCGCGAAATCATTTTGTCATCACACAAGTCTACAACTAGAAAAACTTACGCTAGTAAGTGGAAACGTTTTTCTTCCTGGGCAGAGGCTAAAAGTATAGACCCCTTTTCAGCCCCTGTACACTACATTTTTGTATTTCTTGCGGAACTCTTCCATGCTGGGTCCGCTTCTGCTACAATTAGAGTTCAGTTAGCTGCAATTTCATATTTTCACATTGGCCTATCGGAAAACAATATCATGTCTCATGAGCTGTGTAAAGCTTTTCTCAAAAGAACCACTCTGCTCGGGCCCCCAGTGAGAGATCCTCCACCACCGTGGGATCTAAATTTGATTTTAGCTTCTCTAATTTTGCCCCCTTTCAAACCTGCAGCTTCTTGTTCATTGAAGTTCTTATCTTGAAAAACCCTTTTTCTGGTAGCTATTACTTCAGCCAGAAGAGTTTCGGAACAACAGGCTCTTTCTAGCCGTCCCCCCCATACCTCGTGTTCCACAATGACAGGGTTGCTCTTAGGACTAATCTGTCCTTCCTTCCTAAGGTCTCTTCAGAGAGTAACTTGAATCAGTCCGTAGACCTTCCTGTGTTTTTCCCTAACCACTCCAACAGGGCGGAATATAAGTTGCATCAGTTAGATGTTCACAGGCAGCTACGCTTTTATTTACATAGAACCAAGGACATTAGAAAATCAGATCAACTTTTCCTGTCTTATGCAGTAGGTAAACAAGGTCTTCCGGTCTCCAAGGTAACCTTTTCCAGGTGGTTGACTTCTATCATCACATTCATATATAAACTGAGGAATAAAGAATTGCCAGTTAAACCAAAAGGTCACTCCACCAGAGCTTTAGCTACTTCGGTGGCCTTTCAGGCTAAGTTGCCCATGGAATCTATTTGTGCTGCGGCTACATGGGCCAACCCACATACTTTCATTTCGCATTACAAGTTGGATTTGGTTTCCAGAAGTAGAGCTGATTTTGGTTCCACTGTTCTGAAGAGTCTTTTCCGGTGAGCCCCCAGGATTTTAGGTGCTAGGGATGCTGTCCCAACCAGCAAGAATGAAGGCGAGATAGACAACTTCATAAAGAAGTTATGTACCTACATAACATTCCATGTTAGTTGTCTTCTTCTCGCCTTCTTTCTTGCGTCCCACCCTCCATCCCCCTATCCTAGTGGACTGAGAAGAGTTGTTCTTGAATTTTCGCTGGCTGAATCTTCTCTGGCTATTCCCTTCTGACTAGTAGTCTCTCCAGTAGGATTTATGCATTCTAGGATAGGATTCCTTTATTATTATTATTATGTCTGCAGTTAGACTTATCAAACGAGATCTGGGTATCTAGCGCCAGGCATCATGGGATATAGGGGGGCCTCGAGCCAGTAAGCAGTTCTCGAGCTTTTGAAGATGGCCGAGTCGGAGCTGAGGATCGGCTCCGAACCCAGCCAGCAAGAAAGAAGGTGAGAAGAAGACAACTAACATGGGACGTTATGGTAGGTACATAACTTCTTTTTCTGTCTAGCCTAGCCCAGTTTTTGAATCTTTGGGAATAATATGTAAATTCACTCTGAAATCCAGCTATTGAATTCACATCTCCCATACCAAATATTTTCATACATTTCTTCAAACATCTACCCTCCTTTGTTATATTTTCCCATCTGGGCCCACCCAAACACGTCTTCACTGCTGCAAATCAAATTCCAGTCTCCACCTTCAAGTAATATTCCCTGCTGAAAGCAGATTTTCTTTTCTCCTAGAATTTTCTTAAGCTCCATTATAGCAATTTTATGTGGAATATAAATACATGCCAATGTAATTCTCCTCCTCCCTCGCCAGTAGCCTCTTAGTACTACAAATCTACCATTATCATCTTTTGTATCCTCTTCTATCACTGTTGGAGCTCCCCTTGCAATTAATTTAAGCAAGAGGTTCTACCATTCGATTATCGGCTTGGGTTGGGAGTGCCTTCTGTGTGGATTCTGCATGTCCTCCCCGGGGTTGAGTGGGCATTCGAAAGACATGTGTTGAATGGGCGTGCCTTCGTTGAAGGTTGGGCGTCGGGCTGGCAACTCGACACCATAAAAAAAAAAACTGCCAATCATTACCATAAAAAAAACAACTGCCAATCATTAGCAGACAGGAGTTCCACTGTGGCGACCCCTAAAAGCCGAAAGACAAACAACAACTCCTGTTTTCCTTTGTGCCAGGTGTTCTGCTGAATAACCACCCAGATAACCTTTCTTTATCAAAATTATTCAGTTCTTTCCAAATGTGTTCCTGTAGCAGAGCTATTTGAACTGTACATTTTTAATATAGGTCACTACTCGTGTATGTGTGTGTGTAATTTTTGAGATCATTAACATTTAAAGATAATATCAAAATGGTCATTATGTTACAAATAAAAGGTGGGAATAATAACTTTTTAATAGCTTTTTTATTAAGTATCTAGTTCCAGTTTTTATGTTACATGCACACTCTAATGTTTGGTAGGTTGACCTTTTATACAGTTGTTTCTTGTCATATCCATTTGAGCCTATGCCACGTCTTATAAAACTTTTTGTTTTATTGAAAGCCCTCAAACAAAAAAAAAATACACCACAAAAACCTATTAAATTAATCTTAACACACAATACTATGATGTACATCGTCAGATATTGAAATTTTACCCTCCTAATAGGAACAGTTGTCCCATGCTGACAGCCACACTGACAGACTTGGGTTAACCTAAAAGGAAGATTATCCATGGTAAGATGCATGGTGCAGCCTGTGCTTCTGCTGAGTGCTGTCTGTTTTTGCCTTATCTTTGTTGCTCTCCCAGACTGGGAAAATACTTGAATGCTTTCAGAAAACATTTTCTCCTAACCATTGAAAGGAAAGGTATTCTGTTTTTATTGCTGTTTATCGGATTGTCTCCATGGAGACATGAGAACCAGATACAAAGTTGTTTCTACAAGCATTTATTTTCTGGAGGAAAGCTTTATTAAATTCTGTTCTTTTTTATTTATTTGCTTTCTCTTAAAAGTTGTTACTAGATCAAGCCTTAATTCAGCCATTCCCCTATGCAAGAATGAGAAAAAGTACATCGTTTTTTCTTGTATCATGCTGTTTTAACCTGGCTTTTTTTTTTTTTTTTTTACATTGCAGTGCCTACATTTTTTTTAAAACTGAACAAGAGGAAAGATAGTATCCCCATCCATTACTTTTGAAAATAACTGAGAACTTTATAGCATGCAGATTATATCATACATTATAAAACTATTATTGTAAAAACATTTTTATTTGCAGCTAACTCTCTCCCTCTGCTTCACCCTCCTAAGTGATCTTCCAAACATTAGTGACATGAAGTAGGGCATAACAAAGTCAAAAAAGTGCAATATGTCCAGGCTTTCTTGTTCTGTCATGCTTCACAAATATAATTAATGCTTTGTAATCCCACATTTGTTTGTCAGCTTCTGAGTTCCTGGTTTTATTCCTGTTTATCTCCAACTTTCAAATCCAGTCTCTGCTTCATTTCCAACATACTCTGTTATTCTGCTCATCTGCTCAACTCTTGTGCTTTTTCTGTCTTTCAAGCATTTTCCATTTAAACATTAGAAAACCAGTCTCTCTGTAGTCTCTCTTTTTCTTGAAGAACAAGAAACAGAATCTTTCACAGCTCACGTTTTGTTGGACAAACTTTTGTATTTCCTCCTTAGCCATTTCTGCATAAAAAATTATTTTGTCCCTCCAGGAAAGACTATTCTGTATATAGTTGGGTACAGCAGTTTAAATCTCATACCTGCTTCTTGCCATTCCCTGATTACTGGAATAAATTTATTCTCTTCTGTCTAGTGTACAGTCAGTATAATCATTTTCCACAAACACTTTAAATAATTTGTCCTTCTGCCACAGTTTTGTCAGAATCAATTCCTTCTGTTGGTAGGACTGCATGTTTACTATTATACGTCTAGGCTGGTTTCTCATGGACGGTTTGGAGCATACACATGATGTGTCCTTTCAACTAACAACAACTGCTGTGGAGTACCAATCCAATTGCTTATTTGTGCTTTCATAAAATGAATGCACTCTGTTCCTTCCAGCGCTTCTCTAGTATAGCAGAAATTCTCAGATTTTCCCTGCATGCTCTGTCTTCTAATTCTATTATTTTTTTTAAACATTTCTTCTTGAGCTGTGTCATATTCATCTAGCGTTTTTTTTTTTCATTTCCACCTCTGATTTTTGAAATGTTATGATCCTCAACCGAATATCTGTTTAAAGCTTTTTCCAGCCTTTTGTTATCTGAGTCTATAAGCAAGACACTGATGGAGTGTATTTTAATCAGTTTTGAGTACATTTGACTAATTTTTTCCTCTGGGTTACTGGAAGGTGTGTCTTGCACCAAAGCTGGAGCTTGCACTGCTTTTTGCTGAATGCTACAGATTTCTTCCCAGTCAGTGTTTTCTCCTCAACTTTTGTGGCTGATTTTCTTTCGGGTTCTCTGAATTTCTTTTTTGGTGGCATCCGGGCAGTGTACTTACTAACCAGTTACTGATAATTACCTCAAAGTACGAGTTTACCGTGTCTGTTTTTTGAGTTTGTTTTCTTGCTGGGGAAGCTGAACTTAAGCTGTTATTCAATGTGCAGCCATCTTGGAAGTACCATATTTTAAGAAGTTTTGGGGAAAATGGGTAAGGATGTTCATATTCATAGGCAAATGATTAAAGGGGGCAATTTCAGTTAAGTAAAGGCATTTAAGTCATAAGAGAGAGAGAAGTTTAAACTGAAATTGGCTGTATTTTGTCCTTGGAAGTGTTAGAAGTCATTAGCAATGAAACACTTGTAGTCTTTTTTCCTTGTCATTGCACTTTTAAATCAGAAATTACTAATATGGAAGATTACATTACTTAAAGGCAAAGTGGAGAAAGAAGACATGTCTAAAAAAGATATTTATTCAGCTTTAGCAAGATCACTGTTCAGTGATACTGTTGTACAGCTCACCTGAATGTTTGTGGAGTATGTTTCAGGAAAAGTACAGTTTACAAGATTAGAAAAATGTTTGGAAAAATGAAAAGCCAAAATATAATTTGTTTATAGACAATGATAAATATTTAGCAAAGGAAATTTGTCAGGAAAATGTTAAGTTCTTTGATACTTGAGCAAAATGTTATTAGAAGGAAAATGTGCAAAAGTATCCTTCTGGAGGAAAGTTAAAAAAAGATGGTGGTAGATGTAATAGATTAAGAACGAAGGAACGCAAGTTCATGCTATGAACATTATAATGTCTACTACATCATGTATTAAGACAGAAGATGGTTTAGAAGTTTGTGACATGAAAATGTTAATGTATGCAATCAAAAAGCACACTTCACAATTATATGACAATTAATAGGACAAGCAGAAACTTGGAATGTTAAAAATATATGAAGGTTTGGCTGAGTCGATTGTAAAGAAAATTGAATTGAATAGATTAAAAGCTGTATTAAAGAAACTAAAAAAATGAGTACACCTAGTCTGGATGAATTAATTTATGAATTTTATGAGTTGAAAGATAAAAAAGCTTATTACAAATACTATAAATTGCTTGGCTTAAACAAGGTATTTGGTATAAGAGTGTTGAAAAGAATAATACAAGTTTTCAAAAGGGAAGAGAAATGATATTAAAAACTGATTACCATTAACTCCAAGTAATACAGATTGTAAATTCATACTTGAAAGTTTTACAAAAATGTAAGATATTACTGGGTCTAATAGAAGAGGGCATTTATGGTCTTGAAGGGAAATGTAGAAAAAAGATTTACTGCTTATTGTAAGTGATATTGTCTATAGTATTATAAATTAAAGGAGAATACCACCCAAAAAATGAAAAAAAAAACATGCTTTTCAGCAAATCTTGAACTTTTCTGCATTGCTTATGCATCTGTATCAAAGTAAATGGTTACGTTCTTTTCTAATTTGCTACACCCCAAAATGATCTTGAAGTAGGCTGCCACGGCTAGCATTATTTTGTTTTACAGTCAATGGCTTCTCCTTCCTGATGTCATGTTAGCAGGACATAAAAAAAAATTGTTAAGATAAGGGGATCATTTGTTGTAGTTTTCTGTCTTATCATTTGACAGCATTGCTGTGACTGCTTACGTTTCATTGACAGAATCTATCTGCATTTTAATTACTTCGCTTCCTTTGATTTTCTTTAGTGGCCGTCTCTGTTGCAGCATTTTAGGGAATGTTTGAATGACAGGCTTGAAAATGTAGCTGGGTTAATTGTTCCTTTCAAAGTAACAACTGTAGTTCACTGTTCAAGTGTGAGAAATCTGACCCCTTTGAAAAATTGGTTTTACTTGGGCTGAGATGGTTTTGTGTTGAATTCACAATTTTAAATATTGTAGGTAGAATTACAGTCTTTACTGTTAATTTTCTTTCCCCAGCTCTAGAAGAATCGTGCACTTTTGCAGAAATTTCAGTGTAGAAAAAATACATAATCATATACTGACAGAAAGTAAGAGATTAACTATTTGCTTTCTTTCTTTGTGGCACTGAGTTTTATTACAGGAAAGACATTTGCATCATCTGAAAACTAAGCTTGAAAACTCTGCCTTTGTTCAGACTCCAGGCTATACCATTTATCTGAAGTGTGATGCTGGCAATTTGTAATTGATAAGGCACATGTAAATGTCATTTCTTAATGGCTCTGTTGTTGGGATAAGTGACCTAAGTTAATTACTATGCCACTGTTGGAAGCTGTTGTGATGTAACAGATGTGACAGATGCGGGAAAGAAAGGCAAACGTAATTATTAAATTACTTTTTTTTTCTGTATGTGAAGTGTTTAGTCTTGGATTACAGGGAAGGAAAAAACATTTTTTGGAAAGAAAAACTTGACTTTTGGGTAGAGTTCTCCTGATTGTTAAGTTGATAGTTTGCAGCGCAGGAAAGGCTTATGATAGTGCTAATCATGAGAAAATGTTGGAAATTTTAAAATATTTATATAGTAGGAGAGAAATGCAAATAAAAAGAGGAGTTAAGCAAGGATGTTCTTTAATTGGAACATTATTTATTTGCAATGGCCGTGAATGCAGTAGTTATGTAGTTTAAAAAACATTAAGGAGGGGGTTGTAAAAATGTATTTTTATTTATTTATTTTACATTTGTTGACCAGGCTAATCTAACTGGATATGTGTCCATTTTCAGTAGAGGCCCGGGGAGAAAAGCTCCAAAACAGTATTAAATAAATTGAATAAAGATACAAAGCATCTACTTAAAGAAAACATTATAACACTAGATTAATGTAAAAAAAAAAAAAACACTTTACCATAGATTTAATTTAAGTTAGTAGGTGAGAGAGGAAAAAAGGGAAAAGAGAAAATGAAATAATATAAGAAAAAGAGCAAGGAAAAAAATAATTATATTAGAGTTGGTGTAAAGAGATTTAGAGCAG
This sequence comes from Protopterus annectens, assembly GCF_019279795.1. Lineage (NCBI taxonomy): Eukaryota > Metazoa > Chordata > Ceratodontiformes > Protopteridae > Protopterus > Protopterus annectens. The sequence goes on along the minus strand of NC_056748.1, from coordinate 48,040,366 downwards.
TTAATATAACTATAGAAGAATAGGTATAGCAGATATAGAGCAGTGGGTTAGACATGGAAAGTAAAAAGAAATGAATAGCCGGTATCTATCAGACATCTTATATACATAGATGTACACAGGGCATGGCATGTAACAAACATCTTATATACATGTAAACAGGGCATGGCATGTAACATGTAAAAAATATATTCTGTACATAGATGCACACAGGGCATGGCATGTAACAAAACATCTTATATACATAGATGCACACAGGGCATGTCATGTAACAAGCACCTTATATACATAGATGCACACAGGGCATGTCATGTAACAAGCACCTTATATACATAGATGCACACAGGGCATGGCATGTAACAAACATGTTATATACATAGATGCACACAGGACATGGCATGTAACAAACATCTTATATACATAGATGTACACAGGGCATGTCATGTAACAAGCACCTTATATACATAGATGCACACAGGACATGGCATGTAACAAACATCTTGTATACATAGATGCACACAGGGCATGGCATGTAACAAACATCTTATATACATGCACACAGGGCATGGCATGTAACAAAATCTCTGAAAAGGCTAGTTTTTATTAAGTAGTAGTTTGACAGGGAACAGAAAATACTGAGTTAAAACTAGAAAAAATTGTAGAGCAAATAAACAAATAGTGAAGGAAATAAGAAATGGATATAAGTGCTGAGGAAGTTTTAGAGGCATTTTAGCAAGGGGAGAGGGTGTCAGTCTGGTTTAGAACATGTACATAACCATTCGGATTTAAGGAAGACTCTTAGCTGGTTCTTAAACAGTGGAGTAGATGTAAGGGAAGTTAGATCATTTGGAAGTCTGTTCCAAGTGTTTCCAACAAAGTTAGTAAACGGGCAATCACCAGATTTGTTATTGGATTTAGGGGTGGCTACTAGTAACTTATTTGCTGAGCATAGAGTTTTGAGATTTATACAAGGACTAATAAGATTACAGAGTACAGGAGTATTAGTGGGATGGTACAGGACCTTGTGAGTGATAGTAAGTTGCTGAAGAAGAACCTGGTTTTGAATTTCCAGCTATCCTAGCTGTTTCAGATTTTGGTAGTGGTGGGTTCTAAAAGGGGAGTCGGTGGCAAATCTGGCGATGTTGTTATAGGAGGTTGCAAGTTTTGTTTAGATTAGTTTTAGATAGGTTGGTATAAATGGAGGAGGCGTAGAGTAGGGTGGAGATTAGCTGGGTTTGAGCAATAGTAGTCCTGGCAGAGGGTGTAAGAAATTTCAAAATGTAGTAGAAATTCCTGAATACATGGCCTGCACATTAATTTTAGTAATGGAAAAAGTTTGGTTAGAGAAGCTGCAATTAAGATAGCAGGTTGCATAAGTAAGGAGGGATTAAAAATTAATGAAAATGTGTGTAAAAGATTTGGAGACTCTTTAAAGATGTCAGGTATTTATTTTTCAGTTACAGAAAATCTTTTAGAGCTAAAGTTTGATAAAGTGCAAGTACAGCGAGAAGAAATGTTGCAGGATATTGGAAATGCAATGAGCATGTGCCAGACATTTGGTTTTCTTTTAGGAAAAATATCTACTTAATTCATGCTTTTATTTTTGGTAAATTAGATTACATAGGGAGTGTGTTTACATTTCCAATATATTTTCAAAAGGAATTACCAAATATCTTTTATTTGGGGATCAAGACGACTTCTTTCGGCTTTTCCCAGTTAGGGGTCGCCACAGCGGATCACCTGTCCACTCATGATTAGCAGTGGAGTTTTACAGTGTCGAGTTGCCAGCCCGGCATCCAACCTTCCACAGAAGGCGCACACACACACACACACACACACACACACACACACACACACACACACACACACACACACACACACACACACACACACACACACACACACTCACACCTAGGGCCAATTTAGTTTGTCCAATCCACCTACAGCATGTGTTTAAAGAGTCACATATAAGATACAGGGTGGTGGTCTTGGTTTGAAGAATCCTGTTGTGTATTTAACTTCATTACATCTGTATTTGGTGATGAAAAAGAGGAATTGGGCACAGAGGGATCATATGGGGAAAATAAAAGTTGTATGTAGAATAAATTATAATAGAAAAATGATTTACTAGGAGATAAAGAATTTTGTTATAAAAATATAGAAGAATGCTAGGAAAGAGTGGTATTCGCTTGTTGAACGTTTTTATGATGTAGAAGCATAGAAGGATAAAGATGCAAACATTCAATAAGCAGTTATGAAACGGAAAGGAAGGTTTTTATAATATTGTTTAAATTATGTTTTATGGATATTTGTGTTGGAAAAATTGTCAATTAAAGCAGCTATGAAGCATAAGCAGATGAATAAAATAATGTGTAGTACATGTAATGTTGAAGAAATATTGGAACATTTCTTTTTGACATGCAGTAGAACACAGATTTTGTGGGCTTTGTGAAAAAGAATTCAAGAATAAGTTGTTTTCAAAGTTAATCATGATTGTATGTAGATTATATGAAAATTAAGCAGTAAAGATGTTGGTTTACAGACAAATTAGTAAGTGCTGTTTGGACAGTATGACATATGGGATGTCAGGAACTATTGTATAATCAAATTTGGAATGAGCAAAGCGTGATCAAGAAATAAAATGTGGATGTTAAGTTGTCGATCTCGCCTTCATTCTTGCTGGATGGGTTCGGAGCCGATCCTCGACTCCGACTCGGCCTATACTAAAGCTTGAGAGCTATTTTTACTGGCTCGAGGCTCCCCTGTATCCCACAATGCTAGGCGCTAACTACTCAGATCTCGTTTGCTGCTTCAGCTATGAGGTTGCGTTTTTGCCCGCTCTCGGGTTAGATTTATAAAAATCTCTTCTGGTAAGGTTTTTTCTCCCTTTTCATAGTAATAGTTTTTTCTGTTAGACCCACTTTACCTCTCTAGTGTATCCCCACCTAGATAGTTCCCTTTTCGGGTTTGTTCCTAACTCTTTCTCGTTACCAACCCCACTCCTTAGATTACTAGGCCTTCGGCTAATTTTTAGTTTAAATATTAGCTTAATCTTAAGTTTTATAAGATTTTCTATTTTTCAGTGTAAACAGTCTCAGTCTTTGTGTGTGTGTCTAGACTGAGTAAGTTTGAGTGTGGGTGTTATGTTGGTGCGTTTGTGACTTGTCATCCCAGTCAGGATGTCTAAGGATTCCAGGGTTTCAGGCTTCAAGAAGTGTGACTCGTGCTGTCAGAAGATGTCTCTGACAGACTGTCACACTTCTTGTGTTTATTGCCTGGGCCCTCTGCACCTGCATCTGTCTGCCATGCATTCAGTCCAAGAGTCCTGCAGGAACAAGCTTATTTTACGAGTCTTGTTGAAACCCGAAGGTTCCCCGACCAAGTCTTCGGGCAAACCTTCGAAGCCCACAAAACCGTTGGCTCCAAAAACCGAGCCTTCAACTAGTGGTGCTGTTAGTGCTCCTACGTCGGCTCCGGCTGGAGCCGATGCTACCAAGACTCAATCGGCTCCGATCGTTGTGTCGGAACCGTCTGCGAGCCGTAAGCGCTCCAGGTCTCCTTCTTTGGAGTCAGTCCATTCGGCTCCGAGATCTCCTTTGCTTTCGGAGCGGAGCCATTGGTCCCATTCCTCTCGGTCTTCCAGGCTTTCGGAACATGACCTCGAGAGGGTGGTTAGCAGACTCCTTAAGTTGCAGGCACTGGCCCAGATGCTTCAGAGCCCTTCTCAACAGACAGCGACTATCCCCATTCTATCGTTGATTCCTCCTCCGACTCTTCCTATGAGCTCGGAGCCGGAGTTCATGGGAGCCGGGGACCATCGACACGTCTGAGCCGATACCACACCTTTCGGCTCAGTCTTCGGTTCCGATCTCTTCCATCGTTCCATCCTTGGAGGGATCCGGGTGCCGGGACTCCCTCGTCGGCTCCGAGGGGGCGAGTGGCATCGGACCCTTGTCCGACCCCATTCTCCCTCTCTAAGCCTTGGCACAGGTGAGTTCGGCCCCATCGGCCTCGGAGCCATCCCTCCCGGTGCCAGGAGGGGTCCTTATCTCTTCGGTGCGGGGGCCTTCTTCCCTGCCTGTTAGGGGTGCCTTTGAGGTCATGAGGAGCGTGCTGGCCCCTGTGCCTGCTCCTCGGTCAGCTCCCTCAGCTCCTCCCCCTGTTGTGCCTGCCACTGTCTCTACCCATCCTCTCGACCCCGACCGCAGAGATCCAGTGCCTCAGGTGCCCCCATTGGGAGCATCCTCCTCTTCTGAGGCCTCCCCTGATCCATCAGGGGAGCCCCCTCGGAAAAGGAAATGCAAGAGGAAGCATGTGGACTCTCCTGAGTCAGTCACATCTGACACCGACTTGGATTAGTCGGAAGGGTCCCCATGGTCCCCCTTTGAGGATGTCTCCTTTTCTGACGTCCTTGAAATCCTCAAGCAGAGGGGGAACTGGTCTACCCTCAATCCTTCTGAGGACGAGTCTGTTTACCTTGAGGCTTTTGGTTCTCGCCCTTCCACCTCCTGGGTGTCTCCGCCCTTTGACGCCCTCATGGAAGTGGTGGCGTGGAAGGCATGGACGGCCCCTGACTCGATGGAACCGACCCCACTGAGGCCTTCAAAATTTATCACAGCCCCTTCTGATAAGCTGTTTTTAACCAAGGGTGTCCCTGTTGATGCCATGGTGGTGGCGGCAGCCACTAAGAAGGAACTGGCTGATCCTTCAGTACCGATCCATCTTCCTAATAAGGAATCTAGGACTATGGATAGGTATGGCAAGCGGATGTTTTCTTCAGCGACCTTTACCATGCGGTCACTGAATTACTTATGTCATTTCACCCGCCTTCAAAGAGACATGCTCAAAGAAATGGGTGATACTTTACAGGATCCAACAGCTGTGGGGTCTCCAGACAAAATCAACTCCCAGCTGGCAACCATGAACTCGATTGTTAACTCCTCCATGCGGCTTATTTCTTATGCGGCCGATGGGGCGAGTAGGGCTGCAGGCACAAGTGTGGCCTTAAGGCGTCACGCCTGGATGCGACTTTGTAACTTTGCTGACCCCTTCAAGGCGTCCTTCACGAACTCCCCCTTTGATGTTTCAGCGTTGTTTGGACCTCAATTGAAGGATACTTTGACCAGATGCGAATAGGATGGCAAGACTCTCTCTGCCATGGGAGTATTTTCCACCCCGTCTAGACCATACCCTAAGGGTCAGAAGGGTGGAAAAATGTGGTTTCGCAAACCACAGGGAGTCACGCCTGACGCACGAGGTGAGTTCCCCTCTAGAGGCAGGGGGGGGAACAATAACAGACGCCGCCCTAGGGGCAGAGGGGGTCCACAGAATCAGGGTAGCAGAGAAGCTGTCTCGGGCCAGCCCTTCCAGCATCCCTGAGATGCTGCCCGACTGTCCGCCTTCGGAGGCAGTCGGGGGAAGATTATCACTGTACCCAGAAGCCTGGCTTTCCCTCACCCAAGACAGATGGGTACGGTCAATCATATCCGAGGGTTACGAAATTCCCTTTGCCCACAGCCCAACACAGCCAAAAAGGCCCCTTCCAGATGTTCCACCCGGTCTAAGGGAACAAGCAGTATTAGAAATCTCAAAACTGCTAAGAAAAAGAGCCATCCAACCAGTCCCAGCAGACCAGCAAGGATCCGGAATCTACTCCAAGTTCTTTTTGGTACCAAAAAAGACAGGGGACTGGAGACCAATCTTGGATCTCAGCAGACTAAACAGGTCTGTCCAAAGAACAAAGTTCCGGATGGTCACGCTACAGTCCATTCTACCCTTTTTGGGCCAGGACAATTGGATGTGCTCTATAGACCTTCAGGATGCGTACTACCACATCAAGATGCACAGGCGCTCCAGGAGGTTTCTCCGCTTCCGGCTGGGGGGCAGTCACTACCAGTTCAGGGCCCTGCCCTTTGGTCTCACTACAGCCCCCCGAGTGTTCACCAAATGCATGGCAGTGGTCACGGCTCATCTGAGACGTTAAGGATTCCAGGTGTTTCCATATCTGGACGACTGGCTCCTTACCGCCACCACCAGGCGTCAACTTCTTCAGTCCAGAGATTACACCATTCAAACTTGCAAAGAGCTAGGTATCTCCATAAATTTCGAAAAGTCTGCCTTGTCAGTCTAGTACTTTCATAGGCGCCATATTGGACACAGCCGAACTGTCCGTAAAACAAACTGCACAGAGAGTTTCAGATATTTGCGCACACGTTCACATCCTTCTTTAGAACAACAGAATCCAGGCCAGGTTTGTACTGAAGACTTTAGGTCTCATGGCAGCAGCCATTATGTTACTTCCCCTAGCTCACTTTCACATGCGAATCCTTCAGTGGATGCTCTTTTCCCAGTGGTCCTTTCAACAGCTTCCAATGTCACACAGCATTTTAATCGCCCAATCATGCAAGAAACACCTGTCTTGGTGGATGGTCTCCCTTCAAGTCATTCAGGGCAGACCCTTTGTTCTCCCCCTCCCCGGTTGCTACGGTGACAACGGACGCCTCCCTGATCGGGTGGGGGTGGGGGGGCATTTTCAGATCAGGACAGTCCAGGGCACATGGCAACCTTTTGAGTGCCACCTGCACATAAATGTCCTGGAGATGAGAGCAGTACTTTTAGCGTTGCAAGCCCTTCAGGACTCTCTTCCCATAGGGCTATTGCAGTTCAGACAGACAATATGTCCGTAGTGTGGTACATCAACAAGCAGGGCAGAACCAAGTCCTACCCCTTGTGTCAGGAAGCACTCAGACTTTGGCAGTGGGCGATCTCTTCTCAGAGGTTTCTGATAGCAATGCATATCCCCGGGAAGTCCAACATAATAGTGGACAGGCTGAGCACAGAGCCATTCTCATGCCGCATGAGTGGTCTCTCAAACAAGTCAGTAGTGGAAGAGATTTTCCAAAGATGGGGTCAGCCTTGCTGCGATCTTTTTGCAACACCTCAAAACAGCAAATGCCATGACTTCTTCACTCTCTTCCCGGCCACCCCCCCCAGAGATGCTCTAGTCCACGATTGGCCCCGGGGTCTTCTGTACGCTTTCCCCCCCTTTCCATTTATCACATAGTTGATTCAGAAAGCTACTGCATTGAGATCCACAATGATCCTCATTGCCCCTTACTGGCCTCGACAAATCTGGTTTCCGTTCCTGCATAGTTACCTCTTGGAGCAGCCCTGGCATCTGGACCCAGTGCCAGACCTCTTGACCCATCAGTCGGGCGAGCTGCACCACTCCCTCCTCTCTCTCAACCTCACAGCTTGGTTGCTCCACTTCCAACCTTAGCCAGGCTTCCCTTTATTTCCCATTCGGTGCGTGACATCATTCTAGCTTCCCACAAATCTTCTACCAGGAGGATTTATGCTAGCAAATGGAAACGTTTCTCCTTCTGGGCAGAGACTAGAAACATGGATCCTTTCACGGCACCTATCCAGTCAGTCTTAGATTTCTTGGCTGAACTTTTTCAATCAGGTTCTTCTTCGTCCACTATCAGAGTTCAGTTAGCGGCCATTTCAAATTTTCATGTTGGCCTGCCAGACTCCACTGTTAGGTCCCATAAACTTTGTAAAGCCTTCCTTAAGGGTATCTTTTTACTTAAGCCCCCAATCAGAGATCCCCCACCACAGTGGGATTTGAATCTGGTTTTAACCTCTTTGATTCTCCCTCCCTTTGAACCTGCGGCTTCCTGTTCCTTGAAGTTACTCTCACAGAAAACTCTGTTTCTAGTGGCCATAACTTCCGCGAGGAGAGTCTCGGAGCTTCACGCCCTTTGCGTTCGTCCTCCTTATCTGGTTTTCCATAAAGATAGAGTATCCCTCAGAACTAACCCATCTTTGTTACCCAATATATCTTCTGAGGCAAATTTAAACCAGACTATCGAACTCCCAGTCTTCTTCCCTAATTACTCCAACAGAGCGGAACAAAAGTTGCATTTTTCGGATGTTCATCGTCAACTCCGTTACTACCTGGATAGAACCAAGCAAGTTAGGAAATCTGAGCAGCTCTTCCTGTCTTATGCGGAAGGGAAGAAAGGCCTTCCAGTTTCCAAAGTAACCATTTCCAGATGGTTGGCCTCTGTGATTACTTTCATCTATGAACTGAGGAGTCAAGAACTTCCTTCAAAACCTAGAGCCCACTCAACTAGAGCCTTAGCTACGTCAATAGCTTTTCAGGCTAGGTTACCTATAGACTCCATTTGTGCGGTGTTCACATGGGCCTCTCCTCATACCTTTATTTCTCATTACAAACTGGACATGGCCTCCAGAAGCCGAGCTAACTTTGGTTCCACCGTCCTCAAGAGTCTGTTCCGATGAGCCACCCAGGGCTGAGGTGGTAGGGATGCGGTCCCATCCAGCAAGAATGAAGGCGAGATTGACAACTTAACATTGAGAAGTTATGTACCTACCATAATGTTCCATATGTTAGTTGTCTTCTTCTCGCCTTCTTTCTTGCGTCCCACCCTCCAACCCCCTAGCCTGGACAGACCGAAAGGATCTTTTTGGGCCTTCTTTCATCCCAGCTTGGACTCCCATGGTTGCCCTTTTTCTGGGTATGTTATATATATAGGTATTCCTCTTTCTCCTTTGTTCTGGGATCAGAATTGCTATGGTGTTATCTATCAAACGAGATCTGGGTAGTTAGCGCCTAGCATTGTGGGATACAGGGGAGCCTCGAGCTGGTAAAAATAGCTCTTGAGCTTTAGCATAGGCCGAGTCGGAGCCGATGATCGGCTCCAAACCCATCCAGCAAGAAAGAAGGCGAGAAGAAGACAACTAACATGGAACGTTATGGTAGGTACATAACTTCTCATTACGGAACAACGGGTTAAGGGATAAGGTAATCTAGAAAATTTTATGTTAAATAAATGAAAACCTTTTGCGTTTGTGGATTATGCAAGTTTATTGTAAATAGGAAAACAATAATTGTGTTCAAGAGTGTGAATGGTGCCTAGGGCCCCCACACCTTTTGTGCTATAAAACCTGCATTTTTGTTTAACTTTGCAAGTAACTTAGGGTGATATTTTAAAGATCCCTATGTCTATTACCTCTCCAAGTATTGTAGGATTTGCTCATTAGTCAAGGGGAGTTTAGAGGTGTGGCAGTCGTATCACATCCCCACCACACACGCACACACACACACCACACATCATAGACACCTCCTCCCCACCCAGTCTCACTCATGTACACACTCGGCATCCATCCAAGTGTGTATATGTATATATGTCCACCAGACAAGTTGCTTGTCTCTGTTAACTTCTATCATTGATCAGTTGGTGTTGTGCATCCCTGTTTCTTTGATCTTGATTCTCTGAGCATTACCTGGATCTGCCACCAGCGTCCTAATTTATCAGTGATGTAGCAATAATTCATGACATCTGTTGCTTGATCAGTTTTAGGCACATGCGATTTGTCAACCCAGGGTAGTTCCCAGTTGGTCATACCTATCAACCTCTTAGAGCAAGAAACTCGACAAAGGCCCAAAACAGGGAACATTTTCAAATATTGCTCTTACAAACTTAGAAAGTTGATAGAATAACAAGATGTTAAGTTGTCTATCTCGCCTTCATTCTTGCTGGATGGGTTCGGAGCCGACCTCGGCTCCGACTCGGCCACTCTAAAAGCTCGAGAGTTGGTTCCACCGGCTCGAGGCTCCCCTTATATCCCACAATGCTAGGCGAGAGTTACTCCAGATTTCGTTTGCCGCTACAGCTTCGAGGTTGGTTGCTTCTACCGGTTCCTGGTGAGTGTTAATTTTTCTTGTAAAAGTTACTCTTTTAAACCCCTTTTAAGTTAATTTTCTGTCTTAGTTAGTGTAGATTACAAAACTTTATCCCCGACCCTAAATTTTTCCGTTCTTTACCAAAGAACCTTTGGTTCTTCCCTTGGGCCCTTAGGCCTTCCCTTCCCTAGTGGAGTGTTTGTGTTTCTTGTAGTTTACTTTAATTTTAGTGTACTTTAAATTCTAGTATTACTACTAAAATTATTATTTTTTCCTGACAGGGTATAACTTGTGTGTTTGGGTGTGTGTTTGTGTACACCTGTCAGTCAGGGAAATGTCTAAAGAAGCAAAGGTCTCCGGATTCAAGAAGTGTGATGCGTGCTGTCAGAAAATGTCTCTGACAGACGCTCACACTTCTTGTGTCTATTGTCTGGGGCCTTTGCACCTGCAGGACTCCTGTGCTGTGTGCCATGGCTTCAGCCCCAGGGTCCTGCAGGAAAGAAAAAGAAATTAATTCTTAGAGGCTTATTGAAGCCAGAGGATTCCCTGTCAGTTTCAACAGGGAAGCCCTCTAAGGCATCGAGGTCTTCGGCTCCGGCTTCTGAGCCGAGACCTCAGGTTGCTCAACCTTTGCCTTTATCGGCTCCGGCTGGAGCTGATAAGTCTCAGTCCACAGTTTCTGTGGCTCCCTCGGCTCCGGCCGGAGCCGAGGTTATTGAGGTACCCGTGTCGGCTCCGACCAGACCTTCGGAGCCGACAACTAGAAAGAGGTCTAGGTCACCATCTCTTGGCTCCGTTCATTCGGCTCCAGGATCTCCCCTGATGTCTGAACGGAGCCAAAGGTCTCATTCCTCTAGGTCATCGAGGCTGTCCGATCATGACCTTCAGAGGGTAGTGAGTCGACTACTTAAGTCCGAGGCACTAGCCCAGATGCTTCAGAGCCCGACTCATCAGTCGGTGCCTGCCCGGTCCATCAACTCTTTCCTCCTTCGACTCTTTTGAGTTCGGAGCCGGGTCGCCGGAACCGAGACTGTGATTGCCGAGCCGAGACAATTGTCTTCGGCCCGTCCGGCTCCGTTTTCTTCTTTGGAAGAATCTCGGCGCCGGACTTCCCTCGTCGGCTCCGAGGGGGTGAGTGGCATCGGACCCTTGTCCGACCCCCCTCTCCCTCTCGGGCTTCGGCTGGTGAGTTCGGCTCCGACATCGGCCTCGGAGCCATCACTGTCGGTGCCGAGGGGGGTTCTTTGCTCCTCGGAGCGGGGACCTCTGGCTCTGCCTGACAGGGGTGCATTCGAGGTCATGCGGAGTGTGTTAGAGCCTGGCTCTACTCCACAGTCGGCTCCGTCCGCCTCCCTCTATGCTGCCTCAGGGTAAGTCGACTCACTCCCTCATCCCGGACCGCAGAGAGCCAGCTCCTCAGGAGCCCCTGTGGGATTTCATCCTCTTCGAGGCCTCTCCTGATTTGGCAGAAGAGCCCCCTCGGAAGAGGAAGTGCAAGAGGAAACACATTGACTCACCTGAGTCTATCACGTCAGACACAGATTTGGATGATTCTGAGGGTTCCCCCCCGTTCCCCTTCTGAAGATGTCTCATTTGCAGACATTCTGGAGATCCTGAAACAGAGGGGAAATTGGCCAGCCCTCAACCCTTCGGAGGACGAATCTGTGTATCTTGAGGCGTTTGGCTCTCGTGCTTCCACCTCCTGGGTGTCCCCCCCCTTCGACCCCCTCATGCAGGTGGTTGCTAAGAAGGCATGGACGGCTCCTGATTCAGTGGACCCCACTCCCAGGAGACCCTCTAAGTTCATCACAGCTCCATCAGACAAGCAATTTTTATCAAAAGGAGTTTCTGTAGATGCTATGGTGGTAGCTGCTGCCACAAAGAAGGAACTGGCTGATCCTTCAGTGCCTGTCCATCCACCTAACAAGGAAGCTAGGTCCATGGACAGGTACGGGAAGCGGATGTTCTCCTCAGCGACATTTACCATGCGTTCGCTGAACTACCTGTGCCATTTCACTCGTCTTCAAAGGGACTTGATCAAGGAAGCGAGTGAAATGTTAAAGGATCCTACAGCTGCGGGTTTCCAAGAAAAAATGAACACGCAGCTGGCTACCCTTAATTCCATATCTAACTCCTCCATGCGTCTCCTCTCTTATGCGGCCGATGGAGCGAGCAGAGCCGCAGGGACAGGTGTAGCCTTACGTAGGCACGCCTGGATGCGGCTATGCAATTTTGCGGACCCTTTCAAGACGTCTTTCACGAACTCCCCTTTTGATGGATCATCTCTCTTTGGTCCTCAAGTGAAAGAAACCCTGACTAGGTGCGAGACTGATGGCAAGACCCTTTCTGCCGTCGGAGTCCGTTTTTTGACTCCTTCTAGGCCTTACCCCAAAGGCCAGAAGGGTGGGAAGATGTGGTTCCGTAAACAATCTCAAGGGACTTTGCCTGACGCACAGAGTCGTTTTCCTACCAAAGGCAGAGGTGGGAATAACAATGGTAGACGTCGCCCTAGGGGCAGGGGGGGTCCGCAGAACCAGGGCAATCGGGAAGCCTTTCCTGACAAGCCTTTTCAGCATCCCTGAGGTGTTGCCCGACTGCCCATCTTCGGAGGCAGTCGGGGGAAGATTGTCACTGTACCCAGAAGCCTGGCTATCCCTGACTCAAGACAAATGGGTACAGTCCATCATTTCAAGGCTATTCTATCCCTTTCTTCGTTTTCCAAATCAGTCAAAAAATCCCTTCCAGATGTTCCACCGCTCAAAGGGATATAGCAGCTTTGGAAATTTCAAAACTGCTTGCAAAAGAGCAATTCAGTAAGTGACAGCAGACCAACAAGGATCCGGAATCTACTCAAGGTTCCTTTTAGTTCCAAAGAAAACAGGGGACTGGAGACCGATTTTGGATCTCAGTGTCTTGAACAAATCAGTCAAGAAAACAAGATTTCGGATGGTCACGCTGCAATCCATTCTTCCCCTTTTGGGCAAAGGAAACTGGATGTGCTCTATAGACCTTCGGGATGCGTACTATCACATAAAATGAACAGACGCTCCAGAAGATTCCTCCGCTTCAGGCTGGGAACCAGTCATTTTCAGTTCAGGGCCCTGCCCTTTGGTCTCACCACTGCCCCCCGGGTGTTTACCAAATGCATGGCAGTGGTAGCTTCTCACCTGAGACGACAAGGATTCCAGGTGTTTCCATATTTGGACGACTGGCTTCTCACAGCTCCCACCAAGCATCTCCTTCTGATGGCCAGAGATTATACTTTTCGCGTTTGTCAAAAACTGGGTATTTCAATAAATTGCGAAAAGTCTGTTTTGTCGCCTTGTCGTACTATTACCTACATAGGCGCAAATTTAGATACTATAAACATGTCTGCAAGGCTAACGAACCAAAGGATTTCAGACATTCACAAATTGGTGTCACTTCTTCTCAACAACAACAGAGTCAAAGCCAGGTTAGTTCTAAAGGTGTTGGGAATCATGGCAGCGGCCATACCTCTCCTTCCATTGGCCATCTACCACATGCGGATCCTTCAGTGGATGCTTTTTACTCAATGGTCATACCAGGAACTTCCAATGTCTCACACCATTATGATCACGCAAGCGTGCAAAAAGCATCTCATGTGGTGGATGTCTTCCCCCCAGCTCCTGTCGGGAAGACCATTTGTTCCACCTCCTCCGGTTGCTACTCTGACAACGGATGCCTCCCTGATCGGGTGGGGGGGGGCATTATCAGGGCAGGACAGTCCAGGGCACATGGCAACCAAACGAATGCCACTTGCACATAAATGTTCTGGAGATGAGAGCAGTGCTTTTAGCGTTGCAAGCCCTTCAAGACTCTCTTCCCTTGGGAACGATTGCAATCCAGACAGACAATATGTCTGTAGTGTGGTACATCAACAAACAAGGCGGAACCAGATCATACCCCTGTGTCGAGAAGCACTCAGACTGTGGCAATGGGCGATTTCTTCTCAGCGTTTTCTGATAGCAACGCACATCCCGGAAGTCCAATCACATTGCGGACAAGTTGAGCAGAGCTATACTCATGCCTCACGAGTGGTCTCTGAAAGACTCTGTAGTGAGAGAAATCTTTCTCAAGTGGGGTCAGCCTTGCTGCGATCTTTTTGCTACTCCCCAAAACAGCAAGTGCAGAGAATATTTCACTCTATTCCCTTTACCAGGCCAACCCAGCAGGGACGCTCTAGTCCAAGTTTGGCCCCGGGGACTTCTGTATGCATTTCCTCCTTTCCCACTGATCTCTCAAGTAATACAGAAAGCTATCGCTCAGAAGGCCTCATTGATCCTCATTGCTCCTTACTGGCCTCGACAAGTGTGGTTCCCCTTTCTACATCAATTTCTTTTGGGCGACCGTGGAATCTGGACCTAGTTCCAGATCTTTTGATCCACCAGTCGGGTCAGTTTCATCGCTCCCTCCCTCTCTGAACCTCACTGCTTGGTTCCTCCAATTCCAACCGTAGCCAGGCTTCCTCAATTATCTCACTCTGTTAGAGATATATTGATAGCTTCCCATAAATCTTCCACTCGAAAGATTTATTTGAGTAAGTGGAAACGCTTCTCATATTGGGCACAAGGAAAGGACATAGATCCTTTCACCGCTTCCATCCAACTAGTCCTTGATTTTTAGCTGAACTCTTCCATGCAGGTTCATCTCCATCTACTCTTAAGGTTCAATTGGCAGCTATTTCTAACTTCCATGTGGGTATTTCTGAATCTGCCCTAATGTCCCACAAACTTTGCAAAGCCTTTTTGAAAGGAGTTTTTCTTCTCAGACCTCCTATAAGAAATCCTCCTTCTCCTTGGGACCTAAATTTAGTTCTTGCTTCTTTGATTCTTTCCCCTTTCGAACCTGCAGCTTCATGTTCCTTGAAATTATTATCATGGAAAACTCTCTTTCTGGTGGCTATTACATCAGCCAGAAGAGTTTCAGAACTCCAAGCACTCAGTTGTCGTCCTCCTTATCTTTTGTTCCATAAGGACAGAGTGTCCTTGCGAACTAACCCGTCTTTTTTGCCTAAGGTGGTTTCAACATCAAATCTAAACCAATGCATTGACCTCCCTGTCTTTTTTCCAGAGTATTCCAATAGGTCTGAACAAAAGTTACACTGCCTGGATGTTCATCGTCAATTAAGGTACTACTTGGATAGAACAAAACAATTCAGAAAATCTGATCAGCTGTTTGTCTCCTATGCGGAAAGCAGAAAGGGACTTTCAGTTTCAAAGGTATCATTATCCAGATGGCTAACATCTTTGATTTCCCTGGTATATGAAATTAGACAACAGAAATTGCCTAATAAACCTAAAGCCCATTCCACCAGAGCTTTGGCTATTTCTTTAGCCTTCCAAGACAGACTGCCTATTGACACCATTTGTGCAGCGGCTACTTGGGCTACTCCTCACACTTTTATTTCTCATTATAAGTTGGATTTAGCTTCTAGGCATAGAGCTAACTTTGGTTCCACTGTTCTCAGGAGTCTGTTCCATTAGGCCACCCGGGACAAGGTGCTAGGGACGCGGTCCCATCCAGCAAGAATGAAGGCGAGATAGACAACTTAACATATAGAAGTTATGTTCTTACCATAACGTTCCATGTTAGTTGTCTTCTTCTCGCCTTCTTCTTGCGTCCCACCCTCCTTCCCCCTGGCCTGGACAGACCTAGAGGAGTTGTGATCGTGACCTCTCTTTCTACCACCTCTTTCTTAGTCATATGCTATTTTGCATATTTCTTGGTTCAGGATGTAGGTCACCCTTCTTTCTTCCTGTTGTTAGAGGTGGACTCTGTTTTACAGTTATACTGTTACTGTTATAAGCTGGGGTTAGCTTACAAACGAGATCTGAGGTAACTCTCGCCTAGCATTGTGGGATATAAGGGGAGCCTCGAGCCGGTGGAACCAACTCTCGAGCTTTTAGAGTGGCCGAGTCGGAGCCGAGGTCGGCTCCGAACCCATCCAGCAAGAAGAAGGCGAGAAGAAGACAACTAACATGGAACGTTATGGTAAGAACATAACTTCTATTTTCGCATTAGCATTATTTTTTCTGAATGGTATGAAATCTGTGTCATTATTATCTGGTATAAATGGTATATTATCTGTGTCATTATTTTCTAACTTCAGTCTTTAATGATTTGCCAGTAATTTACCAGAAGACCACAATTTTATGAAAAACAGATCAAAAATATGAGGTAAAAATCTGGACATTCTGCGAAAGTCCGAACAGTTGAGAGGTATCCTGTTGGCCGAGTTAAAAACCACAGCATACCTTTGATTGGTTATTTTACTTTGTGCCCTCATTGTTGGAATGAAACCTACAGCTGACCTCTTTGTTGCAAGTCTAATTGTTTATCATTTGAGCCATTCAGATTTAGTAATAAATAAATGCATACAAACATACACACACACACACACACACACACACACACACACACATACATATATATTTATTTTTGTTTTTTGCTGCTGTTATAATGAGTAAAGGTTTACATTTAAGGACCCATGACCCTTTTTTGATGTGGTGTGAGAGATAAAGTGACCTACTGTAATACTGCATTATGAGAAAGGAAGAGGTAGTAAGTAGCCTGTCCATATTTTGGATGGATGAGCGCACCTACTATTGTGGTCATAGTCCTGTGAGTTACGGAGAATGAAGCAGCATTATGATAAGTGCATGTATTTTGTGTACACAAACCAGCGCGGTTTCGTTTTGGCAAATTTTAATCCCTCTTCCAACAGCTTTGTTTTATCATTCTGTCAAAATGTTGTATTTTGTATATACGTCAGCTGCTTTGCTTTATCATTCTGTCAAAATGTTGTATTTTGTATATACGTCAGCTCTTGTACTTTTGCTTGTTTGTGCTTGGTGATAAAGCACTATAATAAAAGCTGATTTGAGCTGAGCTAGTCTTGTGTTCCAGACCTATAGCAAATCTCTGAGGATACCATACTAGGGTATCCTACTGGGCCAAGTCAACTGCTATAGTGGGTAGGATTTCCATACCTCTTGTCTTCTCCTGAAAACTCTTTTTAAGATGCATTTTAGTTTAAATTGCTCATTTGTAAATTAAGTAAACAGATCCATTGCAGACTTTTCTCATTCTCAACTAATCTTTTGAGAAAGATAGGATGAATATATGATCTATGTTCATACATTGAAGAAAAGCTTAATCTGACAACTATTCCACAAACAGTAGTCCGCGAACATTGCTTTGATTGAAGCGTGAATTCATTGTAAAACAATTTATTGAAAACTAATAACTGGCCAACAATTGTTACCTTTCATTGATTTTTTTTTACGGTTATTTCACTCTTCAATGAAAGTGACATTCAGGCATTACTGTTCGTGGAATAGCCGTTCGATTAAGTTTTTCTTCATTGTGTGAACATAAACCCATGAATAATGTATACATGGGCTTTTTATTACATACATTCATCTAGCATGTTTTTAAGGTGGAGTGAAGTTGGGGAACCTGAACAGAAGCTCGCACAGTCTTTGGAAGAAATGGAAAAGTCCGCACACACACAGCAACCAGAGATCAGGATTGAGCCGCCAATCCTGAAATTTTGAAACCGAAACATTAATGAGTTGGCCAGCATACCTTACCTCCATCCTGACCCTTAGGCTGTCGATCACTTGCTGTTATTTCCCAATGGCTACCCCATGCTTAGCTCATTCTGAGACGCTGTCATGCTGACTACTGCACTGGCACAACAAGTTACTTGGCCTGATTGTATTTGTTTATGCATTTTAAAGAGAATTACCACTTAAGCTAAGAGTACAAACTTCAAACTGCTATAAACCTGACAGATACCATAATGGGTTTAAAAGCTTGTCTTGAACATGAAATACCTTCTGATAATGATGATTCATAGCTGACAGTTCTGCCTTTGTCTTGTTTCAGTTATAAGGGACCCAATGGCTGTAGAGCGAGCGAATCTGCTGAACATGGCAAAATTGAGCATCAAAGGACTAATAGAGTCTGCACTGAGTTTCGGCCGCACTCTGGATTCTGACTACCCCCCTCTGCAGCAGTTCTTTGTTGTTGTGGAACACTGCTTGAAACATGGCCTGAAAGGTAATGGGGTGCCTGTACACGAGCATGATATGTTGTTTCACTCTAAGTGCCTTCATGCATCTTCAAAAAATAGAACAATAATATTAAGGAGATAAGCACTGCATTTACATCTTGTTTATGTATTTATTCATTTTACATCCAGTATTTAAAAGAGACTGTTAAATGCAAAATAGAAAATAGAGCATGCCTGAGATTTGGTGGTCTCTGGCACCTTTAGAAACATTTGTCAGCTCCGAGACTGAACCTTCATTAATGGCATTTAGGTCTGATTGTTTCCATATTTTTAAACATTGTGGGCAGGATGAACATTTCTGAGACTTCATAGGAGGTGAGGTAAATGGCATCACTTGTGTTCTTTGGAGTTGTTATGTGTCTCTTTTTCTAACTGGTTGGACAAGGGGTTAAGTGGCACTTGGTGCACAATTTTATTCCAAATCTTTACTTGTTGTGGATGTAAGACCGTCAGGTTCCAGACTGAAACTTGTTGCCTTCTGCAGCAGCATTTGACAGAACCACTGAGCTAAAAGGAAAGTGCATAATTTGCAGTGCACTACTGTCTCTGATCCATGTCATTTTAAAGGGAGCTGCAATACACAGGGTAATTTATGAAATTGTCTCCTGAATACTTGTCCAAACAAGTTGTATGTTTCTTTGCTAACAGTGGAAATTTTGCAGTCAAACGTTGGATCTGTTCATTCAATCTGTCCAGTCCGACTTGCACGTCTCCTTGAGCCACTTGCCAGATCTGACCTAGCAAAACTAGTGCTCTTCCTATCATGCTTCAGCGTACAAGGTCACTTCAGATCTCATTTGCTGCCTTCACAAGCAGATGTGGATTTCTACTTGGTGTTAAGCTAAGTGCTCCTCCTGGTGTTTTTCTAAATTTACTGCAGAATTACTATAACTTCTTGATACTCGCAACTTTTCACTGTGTCATATCAGTACTTCAAGACTTACATGAGTACATCTCTCTCTCATTGATAGGTTGTTTCTTGTTTAGCCCCTTTTTTCTCATTGAGTGACTTTTCCCCCATTTGTTTAAAAGTGTGTGTGTGTGTGTCTGTGTAGTATATTTGTAGCTCTATGAAATGTTTAGTTACCTTTATCTCTCTTGTAGGATTCCAGGCAAGGCACTTTGCAAATGAAACATGGTGTAACAGGTCAAATTAAATGCTTTAACTTTATCACTGCGTTTTTCGTTCAAAACGAAAAACGCGGTGATAAAGTTAAAGCATTTAATTTGACCTGTTGTACCACATTTCTTTTGCAATAAAGTGTCTTGCCTGGTATTGTACAGTGTTTCGTCCTGCCTACTTTTTATTGGACTTGGTTGCAGTTGTGCTCTTTTTGGAACAGGCTTGTTTTGTTTAGTTTGATGTTCCTAGTGCCAAAGAAAGAATATACTTTGAGGCCAGATGTTCTTCTGTTTCACTGTTGCAATCATCACTTGTGGGTTATCCCTGCTGGGTAGTCCTTGGCCGGCCCAAATACCGGAGTAAAGAGTATCCTTCCTGCGTCGGTTGCAGATCGCCAGGGACTGATGTCAGGTCATCAGGGGTATAAAGCAAGGCAACCAACACCATTACATCAGTCTTTCTAGTCATGGAGCCCATAGCAGAAGCAGTTTGCATGTGCATCGGTTGGCTGTTGGCAGAGTGAAGAAGAAAAACAACTAAAGCTAAGTACCATGTTGAGGATTTTTGTCTTGAAAAAGTAAATAATTGTCTTCACTGTGGAAAACAAATACCACACTGAGACTTCCATAACCTGTGTGTAACTTGTTTTGGCCCAGACCATGACATCCCCAGATGTCGGTTCTGGGCTCTATTTAACGCAAGGACCATCCGTCGTAGAGCCAAATTTGTAGCTAGACATTTTAAGGAGAGTCCTTCTCAGTACAAAATGGCATCCATCGGTCAGCCTTCAATGGATATTCCCAAAAAGAGAAAAGACAAAGAAAAGGTCAGACCACAAAAGGTTAGGCCTACAGACGACTCTAACCTCAAGAAAGCCACCAGCACAGCGGAATTCAGTGAGGTGCTGCACAGCCCCTGATGACAGACACACAGCCACCGCAGGCCTCTACTGAGACCCATTCGGAGTCCGGTACGCCGCCGGATCATAGATTCATAGGTGTGTACTAGGCTAATGGCCCTGGGGCCTCTACAAGCCTGACCATAGGATTGCCTTGGCATAGTGCCACCCGACCTTAGTTCCTAGTGCCTCTGTCATGTAGAGCCACTGGTGTTTATCCCTGGGGTGAATTATCTGATGTTCTTCATCTCACATTGCTGCAGTCATAACCTGTGGGTAGTCCGCTGTCCTCGGTCGGCCTGAATACCAAAGTATTAGGCTGGCGTCGGTCATGGCGCTCAGATCTGACGTCAGTGCGTCCCGGTATTAAAGCGCATGACCGACGTCATATCCTCAGTCTTTTTTGCCACATGGTCCGAAGCAGAAGCAGCGTTTGCAAGTGCCGTTCGGCGTTCTGAAAATTTCGTATTTCGAGTTTCAGACCGAAACCAAGTTGGGCTAAGTACCCCGTTGGGGAATATTTTTGTTTTTTCTTGCCTCAGTTAATTCCGGATGTCAGAAAAAGTGAATAATTGTATTTCTTGTGGGAAACAAATACCGCATAGGGATTACCACTCTCTCTGTATTCCTTGTTTGGGGCCTGAGCACGACGTAGTCGGGTGTCGCTTTTGTGCTAGGTTTAATAAGCGCACCATTAAACGTAGGTTAGATTGCGCTAGGCTTGTCTTTGGGAAGCGGTGTAATTATAATATGCCGTCGGATCCTCCGACACCCGCTTCTGCTAAGAAGCGCAAGGATAAGTCGTTAAGGTCCAAGCAGGATGAGTCGTCCGTTCCGGACGCCGGTTCTTTAGAAGCTACGCTGGAATCTGTAGATCCAGCCGAGGTTTCAGCTGAGTCTCAGGGGGAGACATTAATTTTGCAAGATGTGGCCTCACAGGTGTCAGGTCAGGCTGACGGGGCCTCTCAGGTTGCTGTACTCCCTTCTTTGCCTAAGGTGGTTAGGCCTTCTCCTTCAGTCTCTAAGGTACCTTCTAAGGGCAGGCCTGGTTTGCCCTCCTCAGGTGTCAGTCCTAGTTCTGCACGCTCTGTGCCTAAAAAACACATGCTTAAAATGGCAGAAGATTTAATTTCCTTAATCAGGGGTTCTATGCCCCCTCCAGATAAGAGGCCTAGGGTGGAGCCAGAAGTGGAAAGTTTGGAACAGGCTTCAGATTACTCAGAGTCTTCAGCTGAAGACACTCAGGATTTTCCTCCTTATTCAGATTCGGACGCAGAGGATTCCAGTCCTTCTGCTTCTCCTCCAGAGGATTTTTCCTTCTCAGAAACCTTGCATTCTATGAGGGAGCATTTTAAATGGGAAGGTCAGGATTTCTCGGATTCCCGGAAGAGGCTTAGGGATTTTTTGTTTTTGCCTAAACATCGGCCCTTAGCTATACCTCCTGTTTTGGATGTTGTTCAGGATGTTTTCTCTGAGGCTTCCCTTAATCCAGACTCTTTGCCTCCTGCACCAGTTAAACCTGGTAGGTATTACAGGGTGCCTGAGGCTCATAAATATCTGTATAAGAGCCCGATGGCTGACCCAGAAACTATTAGTCAGGGTCCTAAGGGTGTCAGGGCTTCTGTTGTAAAGAATCCAGTTCCTATGGATAAAGAATCTAGAGCTTTGGATAGGTGGGGTAAAAAAGTGTACACCTCTTCCACTCTAGCAATGAGGGCTTTGAATTGCCAGTTTCATATGTTAAAGTACCAGAATTTTCTCCTTACTCAATTAAAATCTAAGGTAGATGCTTTGGCAGAGGGCATAGAGTGTAAGGAATTACAGGAGTTGGTTCATGCCTCTGATCAGGTGGGTAAGCATTCCTTGCAGTGTGGTTTCGATGCTTTACAGGCTTCTTCCAGGGTGGCTGCCACTGGATCAGTTATTCGCAGGCACGCCTGGCTTAAGGATCAGAGTTTGTCAGAGCATGTTAAAGCTAGAATTTTGGATGCTCCTTTACAGTCTGAAGTTTTGTTTGGTCCTCCTGTGGAGTCTGTCTTAAAGAAAATGGAAGACAAGGCTAAGTCTATGCAGACTGTTAAAGATTTTTGCAGGTGCAGCCCCCTAAGTTTAGCAGAAATTGGCCTACTAAGGGATGGGCTTATCCTTCTTCTGATTTACAGTCTAGGGGCAGATCTAGACGTGGTAGGGGCAGAGCTCAGGGTTCTTTCAGGCCTAGAACGTGGAGTTCCCCTGCCCCATCTACAAGTGAGGGCAGGGGCCAGTCCTTTCGTAAACAGGCCCAATGACCTGCATCTTCAGCTGCCAGATCCCTCCTGTCTGGCAGCTCCTTTGGGAGGAAAGTTAGCTCTTTTCAAGCAAAACTGGCTTTTAGTCACCCAGGACAAATGGGTATTGGACATTATAAACCGAGGCTACAAGTTTTATTTCCAAACATTGCCTCCTTTCAAAGGCATGCCAGACGTTCCTCCTCAGCAAAGAGTAGAGGCTCACAAACAGATTTCTTTACTTCTTCAAATGGGGGCTATACAGCAGGTCCCTATGTCAGAAGTGGGCCTAGGATTTTATTCTCGCCTGTTTCTTGTACCAAAGAAAGGAAACACTTGGAGACCAATTTTGGATTTATCTATCCTCAACACATACCTGGACATTCCAAAATTCAAAATGTTGACGTTGCAACAACTTCTGCCTCTGTTGGGCAAAGACCACTGGATGGTAACTCTGGATCTCAAAGAGGCTTATCTTCATGTTCCTATCAGACCCAGTTGCAGGAGATTCCTGCATTTTCGGGCTGGGACTTTACATTATCAGTTCTCTGCATTGCCCTTTGTCTTATCTACTGCGCCCAGGGTGTTCACAAAGGTTCTGGCCCCGGTGATAGCCTTCTTAAGGTTAAGAGGAATACAAATTTATCCGTATTTGGACGATTGCCTGATTCTTGCTCAAGACGAAAACAAGCTTCTTCACCATCTACAGTATGTTATGGCAGTGTTAAGGTGCCTAAGGGTATTCTGTGAACGAAACAAAGTCCAGTCTAGTACCCTCTCAGGAAATGTGCTTTCTGGGTGTGAGACTGAATACAGCTTCCCAGATGGCTTTTTTGACCCCGGACAAGCAAAGAAACCTTACACTTTACTTCCAGCAATTGTCTCTACGGTCCAGGCTGACTGCAAGGACAGTCCTTCAAGCCTTGGGGTTCATGGCATCTTGTATTCTGGTGCTTCCCAATGCCAAACTGCATATGAGGAAGCTACAATGGTATCTCAAAATGTATGGACACAACACTGCCACGATCTGGACACTGTCATTCAAATAATACCTTGCATTCAAAAGGAATTTTTGTGGTGGGCTCAGGAATGTCACCTAAACAAGGGACTCTCTGTGACCCGACCAGAGGCGAGTCAGATCTTAACGACAGATGCCTCGGACAAGGCTTGGGGAGCACACCTCAATGGAAAGTGGGTTCAAGACATGTGGCCTGCCAGACTTCAACATTTACATATCAACTTGAAGGAGATGTTAGCAGTCCAATTTGCATTGATGGCTTTCAAGGATTTACTTCACCCGGGACAAGTGTTGATTCAAACAGACAACACAACTGTCATGTGGTACATCAACAAGCAAGGGGGAACCCATTCGTACCCTCTTTGCAGACAAGCTATGATTCTGTGGGAGACTGCTCTCAGTATGCACCTCACTCTTCAGGCAAGGTTTCTGCCAGGAGCACAGAACTCCTTAGCAGATGTTTTGAGCAGAGAGATGGTGGATCCCCACGAGTGGAGGTTGGATCCTCATGTATTTCGACAGTTGACAATGATATGGGGGACTCCAGACATAGATCTGTTCGCTTCTCCACTAAACTTCCAGTTGCCAAAGTTTTGCACAAAGATGTTTCATCCCACAGCTTGGAAAGTGGATGCTCTATCATTCAGTTGGAGCAATCTTCACGTCTATGCCTTTCCTCCTCTGCCTCTCCTTCCCAAGGTGCTCTTGAAGGTCAGACAAGACAAGCCCTCCATGATTCTAATAGCTCCAGATTGGCCTCGACAGCACTGGTACCCTCTGCTGAGGAGTTTAGTACGGGAGCCTCCTTGGCCTTTGCCTTCAATTCCACACCTTTTGTCCCAGGCGGGCAATCATTTCCTCAATGTCAGGATTCAGTCCCTGCATCTAACAGCCTGGAATATTCTGTTCTAGAACCTGGGGGGGGTCGAAGCTTCCTCAACAAGTTTTGAATGTTATTTTGGAGGCCAGACGGCCTAGTACAAGGAAAGTTGATGCTGATAAATGGAGGAGATTTTTTATTTGGAGCACAGCAAGGAGTTTTGATGTTTCCAGGCCTAATTTGAGTGTTTCTCTTCAATATCTTACAGAATTATTAGACAAAGGTTTGTCTTTCTCCTCTGTAAAAGTTCATGCTGCAGCCATTTCTGCTCACTATGACTGTGACCCACCATTATTCTCTCATCCTTTGTTTAAGCAATTCCTTAGAGGGGCAAAGAACATAAGACCCCCACGTAGAGCTCCTACTCCTTCCTGGGATCTCAATTTTGTGTTGGAAAAACTTACTTTACCTCCTTTTGAACCTGCAGCTACGTCTGAGTTAAAGTTTTTGTCGTGGAAGACTGCTTTTTTGTTGGCCATTACGTCTGCTAGAAGGGTATCTGAATTATAGGCTCTAATGGCAGTTGAACCCTTCCTGATTTTTCATAAGGATAGGGTATCTCTGCGTACTAACCCTACTTTTATGCCTAAAGTGGTTTCAAATGTGGCCCTGAACCAATCTATTCATTTGCCTACTTTTTATGCTGATCCCCAAAATAAAGGGGAGAAAATTTTGCACACTTTGGATATTCACAGGCAGTTGCGTTATTATTTGAGCAGGACTAAAAGTTTCAGACAGTCTCAAAAGTTATTTGTTTCTTTTGCTTTGAGCTCTCAGGGGAAACCTGTTTCTAAACAAACTATTTCTAAGTGGATTGGTCATTGTATTGCCTTTTGTTATTCTCATCATGGTGAGGAGATTCCGGCTGGAATCAGACCTCATTCCACTAGGGCTACTGCCACTTCTACTGCTTTTTTGAGGGGAGTAGCTACCAAAGATATTTTGGAAGCAGCTACTTGGAGTTCAGTGCACACTTTTTCTAAACATTACCATCTCCCTCTTTATTCCAAATCTAGGGCTGGGTTTGCCACTGCAGTCTTGCAGGGCTTATTAGCAGCCCCCAATGCTTTATGATTCGGCCAACCTCCCTTTACTTTTGCTTTGGGATTCTACCCACAGGTTATGACTGCAGCAATGTGAGATGAAGAACATAGTACAGTTTTGTACCTACCATAAATGTAGATGTTCGAAGATCCACATTGCTGCAGTCCAATTTACCCTCCCTCCTTCCCCTCTGTAGTTTGGAGTGGTTGTTTGTTTAGGTTGTAGATATTGTTTGTACATGGGTTTTGGAGGTTTTTTCTATTTTAGGCTGTGGCCTTTCTTTTTGGGCCTTCTGACATCTGGGGCAAGAAAAGACTGAGGATATGACGTCGGTCATGCGCTTTAATACCGGGACACACTGACGTCAGATCTGAGTGCCATGACCGACGCCAGCCTAATACTTTGGTATTCGGGCCGACCGAGGACAGCGGACTACCCACAGGTTATGACTGCAGCAATGTGGATCTTCGAACATCTACATTTGTGGTAGGTACAAAACTGTACTTTTCCCAGCCATTCATCAAGATTTCTCTGGAAGAGGGTCCGCGAGGTGCTCTGCTTGACATGTATGGGAAGTCTGTTCCATAGCATGGGCAGTCTCTGGGTTATGAACCTGTCCCTCCAGCATGTTCTGTTAATTGTGGTAATGAGGTTGAGGTCTCTGGAGCATGCTGTGCGAAGGGATTGGCATTTCTTTAGATGTAACATTTCTAACAGAGCTGGGTCAGACATGGCTTTGTAAGTCAAGCAGAGGCTGCCTCTAAGTAGGCAATATGAGACCGAGAATAGTTGGAGTTTTTTGAGTCTCTCCATATAGGACAAGTGTTTAAGGCCCAGGATCCGCTTTGTGAGGTACTTTTGTGACATCTCCAGTTGTTGCAGGTGTCTAGTGAGGTACAAGCCAAATGGGGCATTGTACTCAATGATTGGCCTAATGGGGGAAGAGTAGAGGGAGAGAATGACCTCTTTCTTCTTGGATGCAAAACCTGTAGTAATGAGATGTGCCACATGGAAGAACTTTCTGACCACAGTGGCAATGTGGTGATCAAAAGAGAGGTTGCTGTCAACATGTCTTTCCAGATCTCTTATAACGTCTTCTGTGTTCAGTGGACTACCATAATGTGGTAATTCTTGGGAACCGTTTTTTTCCCCAAAGGGGATGACACATTTTTGGGCATCGAGCTTAAGGCCATGGTTCTGACACCAGTCGTCGGTCTCAGTGAGGCCATTCTGTAGGATGTCAGCATCACTTGGGGAGTTAATAATAGCTCCCAACTTGCAATCGGCTGTGAACTTTGTCAGCCAGAGTCCCTTTGTGTTGGCCTGGACTTCAGAGAAATAGATACCAAACAGGAGAGGACCCAGAATGGAACCCTGTGAGACTCCACTCATGACTTGGATTCAGCTACTGTCACACTGTAGGTTCTGTCTGTGAGCCAGTTTACAACCCACCTAGTGATATAGGGGTTGATGCCAAGCTTAGTGAGTTTTCTATGATTCCTGAGTGGGGAATGGTATCAAAAGCCTTGGTCAGATCAAAGTAGGCTGTATGAACCACCTTGCCTTCATCCACAGCTCTGGTGACTGACGCAAAGAAGTCGATCAAGTTGAGCAGGCATGATCTACCCTTCCCAAAACCAAACTGTGTGGGATCCAAAGTTTGGAGATTCCCTATATCCTATTAGGTGCATGATGATGCGTTCCATAGCTTTGCATATCAGACTTGTCAGGCTAATGGTGCCATAGTTCCCAGGGTCTGTAGTCGCTACTCCTTTGTGGAGAGGGATGACTGTAGCAGTGCGCCATTCGTTAGGGACAAAGCCTGAGGTGAGTCTGTGATTGAACAGGGCACGCAGGTGAGATGCCAGTTCACTCTGTAGTTTGTGTAGAACACAATCAGGGATATTGTCAGGTCCCATAGAAGCTGTATTCTTAGCCTTGGACAGTGCTGTTTTAACCTGTGCAGCAGTAATACTGGGTGCCTGATAATCTACTGGTATTGTGATTAGTCCTTTGGGAGGGAGTGGTAAAGTTGGCACAGAATTTGTCAGCCAGTATACTGGCAATATCTGTTGGCCCGGTATAGGAGGTACCATTGTGCAGTAGCTCATAGCAAATCTGGGTATTGTGGAGATTCTTTACATAACTATAGAAGGCCTTGTGGTTGTCTTTACTATCTGCTGCAATTCTGTTTTCATAGCTAGCTTTAGAGGATTTGATGAGGGATCTCAACTTTTTGTTGAGGCTGATAAGGGAGTTTTTCCAGTCTTGGCACTTCACTTTATTCTGCATCAGTTTCCTCCTTCTTTTGCAGAGTTTGTTTATGATAGGGGATCACCAGGTTGGCTTTCTTTTTTTGGAGGAAAGCGGCTTTGTTCTATTGGGTATGGCGAGATCTATGCATTTGTGTATGTGTTCGTACAGTGCATTGGTGTATGATTCTGCAGTCACGCAACTATTCTCCATTTGCATGGGTGACGTGAAGTTAGCCACCTCTGTTTTTAGAAGCCCAGAGTTAACTTTGGAGAAGTTTTTCATGGTGGTTATGTTTGCGGGGGGGGGGGGGTAGGGGGGATGTGGATTTCCAAGTTGATTAGTTTGTGGTCAGATCTAACCAGGGAGGAGCTGACTATTGGTGTAGAGCAACAGTCCATGTTAGTAATGACCAGGTCAAGGATGTTGCTACCTCTAGTGGGGGTAAGAACGAGCTGGTCCAGTGCATTGGAATTAATGAACTCCAGGAAAGGTTGGGAAAGTGTATTTATTGGCACATTAGTAGTTTACCCAGTTAACGGAGGGGTAGTTGAAGTCACCTAGTAAGAGAGTGTTAGGTTGGACCATAATATTCTCCAGGGTGCTTGGGAATGTGGAGTGTGAGTCTTGGGACATGGTTGGGGACCTATAGCAGGCTATGACCCGAATTGCTGTCTTACTCAATGTTAGCTGCACCTGAAGTATCTCTGATGCGTTATGTTGGAGGTGTGTGCATCCTTTATGAATATGGAAACACCACCACCTTTGGAGCTTCGGTCCAAGTTCTGGGTCCGAAAGGTGTGGAATGAGTTATAGCCTGGTAGTGTAGGGGTGCTTTCTGCTTCAGCACAAATGTCGATGTTCTCTGTTTTATGGAATGCTTCGAGCAAGTGCATTTTGCAATTTAGACTTCTAGCATTGAGCAGCTTGACCCTCAGATACTTCTAGTATTGAGCAGCATGACCCTCAGATACTTCTAGCATTGAGCAGCATGACCCTCAGATACTTCTAGTATTGAGCAGCATGACCCGCAGATACTTCTAGTATTGAGCAGCATGACCCTCAGATACTTATAGTATTGAGCAGTATGACCATCAGATACTTCTAGTATTGAGCAGCATGACCCTCAGATACTTCTAGTATTGAGTAGCTTGACCCTCAGATACTTCTAGTATTGAGCAGCATGACCCTCAGATACTTCTAGTACTGAGCAGCAGCATGACCCTCAGATACTTCTAGTACTGAGCAGCAGCATGACCCTCAGATACTTCTAGTATTGAGCAGCATGACCCTCAGATACTTCTAGTATTGAGCAGCATGACCCTCAGATACTTCTAGTATTGAGCAGCTTGACCTTAAGATACTTCTAGCTTTGAGCAGCTTGACCTTCAGATACTTTTAGTATTGAGCAGCTTGACCTTCAGATTGCATTTGTTTGTAGTTGTTCAGACTACTGATCAGACTACCCCTGCCAAGATTTCAGTTGTCAGCCCTGCGGTTGGGTCTGGAGCCGCTCTGCAGGCACCAGCTTTTGAGGAGGCCTTTCAGATAACCGATGTCAGACAAAGACTGATGACCATGCAGCCAGCCACAAACGCAGCCAGGCCCATCGAAACACTGAGGCCTAAAAGCAAGGCCACTTCTAAAAAAACTCATTCTGCGATTTCCAGTCACCCTCTTCCTCATGCCCAGCCTGCTCAGTCACAGCAGCTACTTAAGATGGCTGAGGATCTGATCACGCTCATCTGAGGTAATCAGACTACCCCAGCCAAAAGAAAAAGGGACCCTCTCCAGAGATGCTGTCGGAGCCTGACACTGAGAATTCAGACTTTCTGGACTCTGACAATGAACAACAGCCCCTTACTACCTTTGAGGATTCTGATGCAGAGGAATCCATCCATCTGCAACCCCTGCCCCCCCGAGGACCTCTCATTTGGAGAGACCTTGCATATCCTCAGGGAACAATTCCATTGGAAAGCTTAGGACTATCCCTAGTCTAAGAAGAGACTAAGAGAGTTTCTGGACCTACCCCAGCATAAACCTTTAGCCATTCTTTCCATTTTGGATGTGGTAGAGGATGTCTTTATGGAGTATAGCCTCTCCCATGATAACCCTACCTCCTACACCCCGGAAAGCCTGACCGATATTACAGGGTACCAGACACCCACAAATATTTATTCAAGAACCCTACAGCTGACCCAGAGGTCATCACCCAGGAGCCCAAAGGGGATAGAGCCAGTTCCTCCAAAATTCCATTACCTTCTGACAAGGATAGCAGAGCCCTAGACCGATGGTGTAAAAAGGTGTAGACCTCTGCTACCTTAGCTGTCAGAGGTCTTAACTGCCAGTTCCATATGCTTAAATATCAACAGCACATGCTGGAACTATTAAAGAAGAAAATTTCTTCCATACCAGACAGTACTATTACCAGAGAACTGGGAGAGCTCTTATACTCCAGCTGTCAAGTGGCAAAGGATTCCCTGCACTGCAGATTCGATGCCCTAGAAGCCTCTAGCAGGGCTGCTGTTTCTGGGTCAATCATTAGGAGACATGCATGGCTAAAAGAGCAGCCTCTGCCTGATCATGTTAAATCCAAACTCCTAGACGCCTCCCTAAATAAGGACCACTTGTTTGGATCTAAGGCAGAGGAGGTGATCAGGAAAATCGAGGATAAGGCCAAGTTAATGCAGACAGTAAAATATTTCTTCCAGGCGCAACCTCCCTGATTCAGCAGGAACTTTCCCACCAAACACTGGTCCTTTCCTTCCCAAAATAAGCCTGTGCAAAGGAAAAGGTGCAGAGATAGGCCCCCCCTCCAGGCAGCAGAGGCCCAGACAATGGACCTCTACAACCCCTAGGGCAAGGAGTTCTAAGTCCACTCCCTACCCTAAGGACTCACAATGACTCCAACTACCCCCTCTGCCCCACCCCCACCCCAAAGGTTAGGAATAAGGCTTATCGCTTTTCAAAGACAACTGGCAAACCATCACAGCAGATCAGTGGGTCCTAAAAATCATTTCCAAAGGATACTGATTCTCATTCATAGAGAACCCAAGCTTAACAAGGTACCCAGATATACCAGCAAATCAGCAGTCAGAGGCCTTCTGCCAAATTCAGAAACTCTGTGCTCAAAGAGCAGTGGAGCCTGTACTTCAGGAACAAGGTTTTATTCAGGATTGTTCTTGGTACCTAGGAAAGAGGGCACATGGCACCCTGTTCTAGATCTATCCATACTAAACTTTTCCCTACTAGTACCAAAATTCAAAATGCTTACACTCCAAAAACTCTTGCCTATGCTGACTCCAAATGCCTGGGTAGTCACCCTATATTTGTAGGATGCCTACCTCCATATCCCTATAAAGGAGTCCTGCAGGAGGTTCCTTCACTTCAGGGCAGGCTCAAAACACTTTCAATTCTCTGCTCTGCCCTTTGGCTTATCTACTGCTCCCAGGGTTTTCACCAAATGCATGGCCCCTGTGATTGCCTTCTGCAGGCAGAAAAACATACAAATTTACCCCTATCTGGATGACTGTCTCATCCAGGCAGACAGCAGAGAAAAGCTCCTGCAGGACCTCAGTTTTGTCCAAACACTCCTTACCTCTCTGGGATTTACCATCAACAAGGAAAAATCCCATTTCCAGCCCACAAGACAGATCACCTTCTTGGGAGTTCTCCTGGACGTATCCACCCAAAGAGCCTTCCTCTCTCCAGAAAAACAAAGATGTTAAGTTGTCAATCTCGCCTTCATTCTTGCTGGATGGGTTTGGAGCCGAACCTCGGCTCTGACTCGGCCTATTACTAAAGCTCGAGAGCTATTTTTACCAGCTCGAGGCTATCCTATGTCCCATAATGCTAGGCATGATATACCCAGATCTAGTTTGCTGCTTCAGCTACGAGGTTGCGTCTTTTTGCCGGCTCCAGATTGTATTAATCTTTTTCTTGTATTTAGTCAGTTTTTTGGGTTCTAACCTTAGCGATAGTTATTCCTAGTTACTACCCTATAGATCCCTGTTTAGAATCCCCTCTTAGGTAGTTTTTTTCTTCAATTTTCCCCTCACTGAATAGATAGGCCTTTGGCTAAACTTGTTCTATTACAGTTCTGTAGTAGTAAATCCCTTTGGATTTTTTTGTAGATTTTTTTTTTGTATGTGTGTGCCTAGAGTTAAACTTTGTTAAAAAGTGTTGGGTTTTTTGTTTTCCTTGGTCTGTTACAAGCTCTTTGTGTGTGTTGGCTGATTGTGACTAGACCACTTAGAGTTGTCTTTTTCTGCTCGTTATCCTTGTTTCAGGATGTTGAAAGACACCAAGGACTCGAGCTTCAAGAAGTGTGACTCGTGCTGTCAGAAGATGTCTCTGACAGACAGTCACACTTCTTGTGTATATTGCTTGGGCCCTCTGCACCTGCAGGACTCTTGTTCTGTCTGCCATGCGTTCAGTCCAAGAGTCCTGCAGGAACGCAGAAACCAACTTATTTTGAGAGGCTTGTTGAAGCCTGAAGGTTCCCCGGCTAAGCCTTCGTCGGGTAAACCTTTCAAGCCCGCCAAACCGTCGGCTCCATGTTTGGAGCTGTCGCCGAGCGGCACTACTACTACTACCTCTGCATCAGTTCCGGCTGGAACCGATGATTCGAGGCCTCAGTCTCCTTCCCTGGAATCTGTCCATTCGGCTCCGAAGTTTCCCTTGTTATTGGAGCGGAGTCACAGGTCCCATTCCTCTCGGTCTTCCTGGCTGTCAGACCATGACCTCGAGAGGAGGTTAGCACTGGCCCAAATGTTGCATAGCCCTCCTCATCAGGCAGTGGCTATCACTACTCCCTCTTCGATTCCTCCTCCGACTCTTCCTTTGAGTTCAGAGCCGGAGATCGTAGGGGTCAGGACCGTCGGAACGTCGGAGCTGATGCCACTTCTTTCGGCTCCCTCGTCTGCTCCGATTCTTCCTTGGTTCCATCCTTGGAGGGAACCAGGCGCCAGGACTCCCTCGTCGGTTCCGAGGGGGCGAGTGGCATCGGACCCTTGTCCAACCCCGTTCTCCCTCTTGGAGCCTCGGCGCAGGTGAGTTCGGCCCCATCGGCCTCGGAGCTGTCCCTCTCGGTGCTGGGAGGAGTCCTTGTCTCTTCGGAGCGGGGACCCCCTTCCCTGCCTGATAGAGGCGCCTTTGAGGTCATGAGGAGTGTGCTGGCCCCTGTGCCTGCTCCACGGTCAGCTCCTTCGGCTCCTCCCTCTGTGGTGCCTGCTTCAGTCTCTATCCTCCCTTCCGAGCCCGAGCGTGGAGAACCGACGCTACAGGTAGCCCCATTGGGTGTATCCTCCTCTTCCGAGGCCTCCCTTGATCCTTCAGGGGAGCCCCCTCAGAAGAGAAAATGCAAGAGGAAGCATGTTGACTCCCCTGAGTCAGTCACGTCGGGCACCGACTTGGATGAGTCAGAAGGGTCCCCAAGGTCCCCCTCTGAAGATGTTTCATTTTCTGACATCCTGGAGATTCTTAAGCAGAGGGGAAACTGGTCTGCCCTTAACCCTTCTGAGGACGAGTCGGTGTACCTGGATGCGTTCGGTTCTCGCCCTTCCACCTCTTGGGTATCTCTGCCTTTCGACCCACTCATGGATGTGGTGGCTTGAAAGGCGTGGACGGCTCCGGATACTATGGAACCAACTCCCCGGAGGCCTACAAAATTTATTACAGCCCCTTCTGACCAGCAGTTTCTAACTAAGGGCGTTGCTGTTGATGCCCTGGTGGTGGCGGTGGCCACTAAAAAGGAGTTGGCTGACCCTTCAGTACCTGTCTATCCTCCTAATAAGGAATCTAGGACTATGGACAGGTATGGCAAGCGGCTGTTTTCTTCAGCGACCTTTGCTATGTGGGCGCTGAATTATTTATGCCATTTCACCCGTCTCCAGAGAGACCTTCTCAAACAACTGAGTGATACCTTACAGGACCCGTCAGCCGCGGGGTCTCAGGAAAAGATCAACTCCCAGCTGGGGACCCTGAACTCTATTGGCAACTCCTCCATGCGGCTCATTTCCTGTGCAGCCGACGGAGCGAGTAGGGCTGCAGGCACGGGCGTTCTAAGGAGACGCGCCTGGATGCGGCTTTGCAATTTTGCTGACCCCTTCAAGGCGTCCTTCACTAACACCCCCTTTGATTTCAAGGCAAGACTCTCTCTGCCGTAGGAGTCCGTTTTTCTACCCCTTCTAGACCATACCCTAAGGGTCAGAAGAGTGGGAAAATGTTGTTCCGCAAACCTCAGGGAGTACTGCCTGACGCACGTGGTGAGCTTCCCTCCAGAGGCAGAGGAGGGAACAATAATAGACACCATCCGAGGGGCAGGGGGGGTCCGCAGAATCAGGGTAGCAGAGAATCTTTCTCTGACAAACCCTTCCAGCACCCCTGAGGAGCTGCCCGACTGTCCACCTTTGGAGGCAATTGGGGGAAGACTATCACTGTACCCAGAAGCCTGGCATTCCCCTCATGCAAGACATATGGGTACGGTCAATCATATCCGAGGGTTACAAAATTCCCTTTATTCATACCCCACAACAGCCAAAAGGGCCCCTTCCAGACGTTCCACCCGGTCTGAGGGATCAAGCAGCAATAGAAATTTCAAAGCTGCTAGAAAAAAGAGCCATCCAGCCAGTCCCAGCAGACCAGCAAGGATCCGGAGTCTACTCCAAGTTCTTTTTGGTACCAAAAAAGACAGGGGACTGGAGACCTATTTTGGATCTCCGCAGGCTGAACAAGTCTGTTCAAAGAACGAAATTCCAGATGGTCACGCTTCAGTCCATTCTACCTTTTCTGGGTCAGGACAATTAGATGTGCTCTATAGACCTTCATGATGCATACTATCATATCAAAATGAACAGGCGCTCCAGGAGGTTTCTCTGCTTCCGGTTGGGAGCCAGTCACTACCAATTCAGAGCCCTGCCCTTTGGCCTCACCACAGCCCCCAGGGTGTTTACCAAATGCATGGCAGTGGTTGCGGCTCACCTGAGACGACAAGGATTCCAGGTGTTTCCATACTTAGACGACTCCTTACTGCCACCACCAAGCGTCAGCTACTCCATTCCAGAGATTATACCCTCCAAATTTGCAACGAGCTAGGTATCTCTGTAAACTCCGAAAAGTCTGCCTTGTCAATCTATTACCTTCATAGGCGCCATTTTAAACACTGTGGATCTGTCAGCAAAACTGCCTGTACAAAGGATTTCTGACATTCGTGATCATGTTCAAATCCTACTACAAGAGAGCAGAGTCCAGGCCAGATTCATACTAAAAACCCTAGGTCTCATGGCAGCAGCCATCACATTACTCCCCCTAGCTCGCTTTCACATGCGGATCCTGCAATGGATGCGGTTTTCCCAGTGGTCCTTTCAACAGCTTCCAATGTCACACAGCATTCTAATCACTCAGTCATGCAAAAGGCATCTTTCGTGGTGGATGGTCTCCCCTCAGGTTCTTCAGGGCAGACCTTTTGTCCTTCCTCCTCCTGTGGCTACTGTGACAACAGATGCCTCCCTGATCGGGTGGGGGGGGCATTTTCAGGGCAGGACAGTCCAGGGCACATGGCAACCTTTCGAAGGCCACCTGCACATAAATGTCTTGGAAATGAGAGCGGTACTTTTAGTGTTGCAGGCCCTTCAAGACTCTCTACCCACCAGGACTATTGCAATTCAGACAGACAATATGTCTGTAGTGTGGTACATCAACAAGCAGGGCGGAACCAGGTCCTACTCCCTATGTCGAGAAGCACTCAGACTTTGGCAGTGGGCGATCTCTTCTCAATGGTTTCTGGTAGCAATGCATATCCCCGGGAAGTCCAACGTCATAGTGGACAGGCTGAGCAGAGCCATTCTCATGCCCCACGAGTGGTCTCTCAACCAGCTAGTAGCGGAAAAATTTTTCAGAAGGTGGGGTCAGCCTTGCTGCAATCTTTTTGCAACCCCTCAAAACAGCAAGTGACAAGACTTCTTCACCCTCTTCCCTCTCCCAGGTCTTCCCCCCCCCCCAGAGACGCTCTAGTCCACGATTGGCCCCGGGGTCTTCTGTATGCTTTTCCCCCCTTTCCCTTAATTACTCAGTTAATCCAGAAAGCAACTGTTTTGAGATCCAGAATGATCCTTGTTGTCCCTTACTGGCCTCGACAAATTTGGTTTCCGTTCCTGCAACGTCATCTACTAGATCAGCCCTGGCATCTGGACCCAGCGCCAGATCTTCTGCCACATCAGTTGGGCGGGCTGCATCAATTTCTTCAATCTCTCAACCTCACAGCTTGGTTGCTCCACTTCCAACCCTAGCCAGGCTTCCCTCGATCTCTCATTCAGTTCATGACATCATCCTCGCTTCGCACAAGTCTACTACCAGAAAGACTTATGCTAGCAAATGGAAGCGTTTCTCTGTTTGGGCAGGAGAGAAACAAGTTGACCCTTTTACAGCTCCTGTCCATACAGTTTTAGAGTTTTTGGCAGAACTTTTTCAAATGGGTTCTTCTTCAGCCACCATCAGAGTTTAGCTGGCAGCTATTGCGAATTTTCATGTTGGATTGTCAGAGACCAGCATTATGTCACACAAACTTTGTAAAGCCTTTCTAAAAGGAACCCTCTTTCTTAGGCCCCCGGTAAAAGATCCTCTCCCACCATGGGACCTAAATTTGGTGCTGTCGTCTTTAATTCTCCCTCCATTTGAGCCTGCGGCTTCCTGTTTGTTAAAGTTGCTGTCTTGGAAAACTCTGTTCTTAGTAGCCATCACTTCAGCGAGAAGGGTATCGGAACTTCAAGCCCTTTGTGTTCGCCCTCCTTACCTTGTTTTTCACAGAGATAGAGTGTCACTTTACCCAAAGTACTCTCTGAAAAAAATCTGAATCATACCATCGATCTTCCTGTCTTCTTCCCACTTTATACCAATAGGTCTGAACGGAAGTTACATTGTCTGGATGTTCACCGTCAATTACGCTTCTACCTGGATAGAACCAAGCAGAAGAGGAAATCAGAGGAAATCAGAACAGCTCTTCCTGTCTTACGCGGAAGGGACGCAAGG
Source organism: Protopterus annectens (assembly GCF_019279795.1). Classification (NCBI taxonomy): domain Eukaryota; kingdom Metazoa; phylum Chordata; order Ceratodontiformes; family Protopteridae; genus Protopterus; species Protopterus annectens. The sequence goes on along the minus strand of NC_056748.1, from coordinate 48,004,049 downwards.
CCTGCCAGTTTCCAAAGTCACCTTGTCCAGGTGGTTGACCTCTGTTATGGTGATTTACCAATTGAGGCATAAAGAGCTCCCTATTAAGCCCAGAGCTCATTCAACCAGAGCATTAGCTTCTTCAGTAGCCTTTCAGGCAAGATTGCCAATGGATTCCATTTGTGCAGTGGCCACATGGGCCTCTCCTCATACCTTCATTTCTCATTATAAGCTGGACATGACCTCTAGAAGTCGGGCTGTTTTTGTTTCCACTGTACTCAAGAGTTTGTTCCATTGAGCCACCCAGGACTAAGGTGCTAGGGACGCTGTCCCATCCAGCAAGAATGAAGGCGAGATTGACAACTTAACATTGAGAAGTTATGTACTTACCATAACGTTCCATGTTAGTTGTCTTCTTCTCGCCTTCTTTCTTGCGTCCCACCCTCCATCCCCCTAGCCTGGCAAGACCAAGAGTATCTTCTGAGATGTGTTATCATGAGAGTTATCTCCTTGGCTACCTCTCTTCCTTTTCTTGGTAACTCTTATAAGAGTTTTATATATGTGTATATATATGTATATATATATATATATATATATATATATATATATATATATATATATATACATATACATATACATACAAGATCTTAGATATATAGAAAGTCCATTTGAGAGATAGGCGAGCTGCAGAGGGTTAGTACTGAGAGAAGAAGGAGAAGTAATGAAGAGAAGTATAAAGAAAGTTAGATGGGAGGTCAGTCTGGATTCAAGCAAGGGCATAGCCAGTGGGATTTGAGATAGTTTCTTAGTTGTTTCTTGAAAAGTTGTGATGAGCCCAAAGTAGTCAATTCTGTGGGGAGTTTATTCCAGTATGGGCCAATAGTATTGGTGAACAAGGAGTCGCCTGCCTTATTGTGTGACTTGAGAGTGGCTACTAGCAGTTTGTTTGCAGTGCGAAGGGAAGAGAGATTCTTGTAGGGGGCCACAAGGTTATTGAGTATGGGTGTATTAGTAGGGTAATGGAGAATTTTTTATGTGATGACTAATTGATGTAATAGAATAAGATGTTAAAGTTCAAGCCAATCAAGCATTTTGAGATTAACACAATGATGTGTGCAAAATGGGGAACCTGTAGCAAACCTAGCAATGCTTTGGTAGGCCGTGGCAAGTTTCTGAAGGTTAGATTTAGAGAGGTTGATAAAAGTTGGGGAGGCGTATAGTAATGTGGAGATGAGATGAGTTTGGGCTAGGGACACTTTAGCAGTTGTTGTTAGAAAGGGCTTAAGTCTGTAGAGGGCTCCTATCTTTTTATTAACAGTTTTGATAGTAAGGTCAATATCGGCGTCAAAGTTCAGTTGATTATCTATTGTTACACCTAGTAGTTTAGTGGATAAATCAGGTGAGATGATAGTACCATTGGTAGATGTAATAGAAAAGGAGAGAGGGTAGATGTAATAGAAAAGGAGAGAGGGGGTGACTAAAGGTTTGGAAATAATGAGTAATTTGTTTTTTTTTTGGGATTAAGGAGGAGACAGATATGCTGGAACCAGTTTTCTGCTGCTGTGAAGACTTTTTGGGTGGAGGAATAACGTTCAGCTGGAGATGCAGCAGAACAGACGAGAGTTGAATCTGCATACTGAATACATGTGGATGTTGGGAGAGAGAAGGACAGGTTATTTATAAATATAGAGAAGAGAAGGGGGCCTAAGATGGATCCTTGGGGGACCCTTATTAGGACTGGGAGCTGACAAGATAGGTGGTTTTTCCAAAGGACTGCCTGTTTTCTTTCTGTCGGATATGAGTCAAACCAGCGCAAAGCTAAAGAGTCAAGAGCAAGAGATTGTAGATCAAGAGCAAGAGATTGTAGAGTGTCTAGCAGAAGTTTATGGTTCACCATATCAAAAGCTTTAGAGAGTTCAAGAAGTAAAGCTTTGGAGTATAGGTTATTATTGCGATTTTTGTTGATAGTGTCTGAAAAGGAGAGGAGAGCAGTACTATGAAAAGGTCTAAAACCATGTTGGGAGTCTGCAAGAAGGTTATTTAGTAGAAGGTGGTTAAGAAGTTGATGGTGAATACAGCGTTCCATAATTTTAGATAGTGGCGATAGTAAGGCTATAGGGCGGAAATTAGATAGTTCATTAGTGTTACCTCCTTTGTGCAGTGGAATAATGTGGGAAACTTTCCAGAGGGAAGGAATAGTAGATTCGGTTATTGTTCTGTTGATTAAGATGGAGACCGGGTAAGCTAGTTCAGCAGCAGCTAGTTGGAGATATTCAGTTGGAAGTTGGTCGGCAGAAGGAGTACATGGTTTGAGTTTTGAGAGTAGCTTATGTATATAGGTTGTGGAGACTGTGTCAAGTTTTAGAGTGGGGCTGTTGGTAAGAGGAGAGGTCTTTTGAAGGGAGGCGGGGGGAACCATAGTTTTTGCTAGTGAGGTGACTGTTTCAGAGAAGAAGTTGTTAAAAGTGTTGGCTATTGTAGTGGAAGGGGTCTGGGCTAGGTTAGCAGGAGTGGGTGTTTTGGTATTCCCTGGATGGAGCAGTTTATTGATATCTCAAGATTAACTAGTGATGAACAACAAAAAGAATTAGAAATTGAGTTGACTTGTCAGAAATTTATCAAAAGAGGTTATAGTGTAGAAAGTGTAGAACAAGCTAAAAATAATTTGAATTTTAATAATCAGACTCATAAACAAGTAAAATATAGGGCTAAATCAGATAAAAATGTGTATAATCAACAAGTGGATAAAATGTTTTTTGTTACAACATATGGAACATATACAGAGAAATTAGTAGAAATTGTTATGTTTTATTGGACACATTTGTTACAAGATCCATGCTTGGGTGAATTACCACCTGAAAAACCTATGGTGTCTTATAGACGTGGAAAAAGTATTAAAGATATGCTAGTTCATGCTTATTTTATTTTTTCTGCTGCCAGTTTAACTAAATGTATTTCTGATTATAGTTTTAAAGCATGTGGTCATTGTAGTATATGTAACCAAACAGTGAATTCTTTTGACTGTATAAATGGAAAGAAATTTAATGTGAATGGTAATTTTAGTTGTAACACAGAGGGTATTGTTTATGTACTCAAATGTGAATGCAATTTATTTTACATAGGTGAATCAAAAAGGAGTTTTCGAGTCAGGTTCTTAGAACATCTGAGAAATATTAAAAATGAAAAGGTAGAAAGCCCTTTAGGCTTTCATTTTAAAAAAATATCATAACAGTGATGATAAGAATTTAACAGGCACAATTTTGGAAAAAGTACATTGTGTGAAAAGTATGTGCTTGAAGAATAAACTACAATGGAAAGAAGCACTGTTTATTTTAAAATTTGACACTCTACACCCTAAGGGGTTAAATAGAGAGCTTGATTGGAAATGGTTGCTGTAATTAAGTGTTTTTTAATTGTTTTATTAGAATAGTTTTTTTACTATATAAAGGAATGAGAAATGGGTTTTGTTATACTCTGTTAAAAGGCTTATGCCGAGGCGCTGGAGAACATCAATTGTTGGTACTATAAAATAAATTCTTTGGATATACTGGCTGAGTCGTTTCTTAGTTTATTGATTCCTGTCCAGAAATTTTTGGGGTTATGATTTTGGTTTTGTTGATATTGAAGGTAGAAGTTTTTTTTATCAAGGAGGGTCAGTTTTTTTGCAATATTTCTAAGTTGTCGGAAGTTTTGATTATCTGTAGGGTTTTTCATAGTTCTCCATTTTGTCCAGAGTTTATTTCTTAATAGCATAGTTTGCTTAGTTTCCTTAGAGAGCCATGGAGCAGCTTTGGACCTTATTCTAACTAAACGTGAGGGGGCGTGATGCTCAAGAATTTGGAGGAATGTGTTGTTGAATAGAGTAACGGCCTCATCAAGTGGGAGGTATTTAAGAGCTGACCAGTTATATTCTTTGAGTTTGTTAAGGAAACTTGGAAGGTTAAATCTTTTCTTGTTACGTATAGTACGATAGGTAGCCTGTTTGAGATTGTTGTTTTTTTGTTTAGTGATGTAGGTGAGAAGATGATCGCTGATATTGTCAGGGAGTATTCCAGTTTTATATGAGGTGGGATTACTGTGGACCAATATCCAGTCCAAGATGGTCTGTTTATTGGTAAATTTGTGAATCCTAGTAGGGGTGTTTATGGTTTATTGAAAGTTAGAGGTTGAGGTATGTGGTGTGTTTGGGGGATATGCAGGAGTTCCAATCAATATTGGTCTCCTAAAATTATGGTTTCTTGTGGAAAAGTAGAGGAAAGCAAGCTAAGGATGTTTTCAAGTGAATCTAGGTTGTTGCCTGGAGGGATGTAGGAACATATTATATAGATGGCTTTGCTTTTATTTACTTGGAGTTTGCTGCAGAGTATTTCAGCATTAGCGGGGGAGGGAGGCAGTGAGTCAATTGAGGTCACCTGCAGGTCAGATTTATAGAGTAAAGCAACTCCCCCACCCTTTTTGTTTAGACGATCTAGTCTTAAAATGCTGTAGCCAGGAGGAGTAATTATGTTGTCTTTGGTACCTGGTTTAAGCCAAGTTTCCGTGAGACAGAGGATATCGAATGAGTAGAGGTCTATTAAAGCATGGAGTTGCGTTATTTTATTGTTCATGCTACGAATATTTAGATGCGCTATTGAAAGGGAGTTTGGAGAGAAAGGTGAATTTAGGTTGTTAGTTGTAGGGTCTGGGATGGTATAGAGTAGGGAGTTATCTGGGCCCGGGTTAGGGTGAATGTCCCCATGTAACAGTAAGAGTGTTTGTGGTGTTGGGAATATTGTTGAGTTTTTGGAGGGTATTAGGTAGAGCTTTCTGGTGGTGTGATACCTGTTATGGGCTACTCTGTGATAGTGAGGTGGAAGGGCAGGAAGACAGGAGGTTAATATGGATTTGTTCAGCTATAGGAAGGATAGAGCTAGTATGTTTAGATAAATTGGGTGCTCTGCTAAGGGTAAGGTGCTCGTAGGAAGTAAGGGTATGGCATAAAGGAAGGAAAATCAGCAGTAGCAGTAAGTGAGGTAGTTTAAATATGAAAGTCATAGTGGGTGTGATAGGTTTAGAAAGGTTGGTAATGAATAGTAGTGGGATGGAAGGGAGCAGGGTGAGGCAATTAGATAAGAGTGAAAAGCTTAGAAGTGATAATTAGGCAATAAAGCAGATTGGATGTGACCTAGTAGGGGGTGTGGTTGGGTAAGTATATGATTAGGGCCTCTGGGGGTGTGTGGGAATTGGGGGTAGGGTAGGGGAGCGGAGTGAGCCCGCAGGGCGAACGGAACGGGAAGAGCCAGAGAGGTGACTGAGGCACAGAGAACAATCAGTAAAGGTGATTGTAGACTACAGGGTACTGTATAGGGAGCAATAGGTGGGATGGGTGAGGAAAAATGGATTATTTTAAAGCAAAGTGCAGTATTAGAGTCAGGGTGCAGTAAAAAGTAGAAAAAAGAGGTTAACACAGAAGTGATAATCGGGAAGAAATCAAAACTCTAGTGTATGAATTTAGTAAGTAAGCAGTTGTCATGAGAATAGGGTGCCCCTAGTGGCTTAGTACAGATAAGACGCACGAACAGTGCAGGTGGGTAGGCTGCTGGCTAAACTGGGTGGGAAGTCAGATAGCCTGGAGTAATATAGTTAAAAATGCTTTAGCAGGACATACTTTCAACAAGGACTGTTCAGGGTGGACAGTCTTAGTGGGCAGGTAAAAAAAAAACAATCCTATTCAGGACTCTTGTTCAATTACTTAGATTCCACAGGACATCTTAATAATGGATAAAGGCAGGAGCTCAGGTGCGCAGGGCTGGTGAAAATCAAGGAAGAGAGAGAAAACAAAGTAAGTTCTAGTTAAATTAAACTGACACAAAGGTATAAGATAGTAAACAACCACACATAGTACATTTGGAGTTTAGGTCTATGGCAAAAGATAGACCCTTTAGCACAGTGTTAATGCAGGTATACCGACTCAAAAAACAGAACAATAGACTGGCCCCTTACTACAGTATAAAGCATGCACAGCAGATAAAGGTAAATCGAAGCAACATACAGCAACATTCAAATAATTACAGTCACTAAGATTGTCTTACAATATAGTCCAGCCACTAACACCTACACAATGAACTTAGGAACCCTAAGGGTATCGGTAAAAAAAGAATTGCCGGTATTACCCACTAAGCGTATATGGAACATTAGCCTCTCATGTGACCTGCAAGGCCTTTATCAAGGACCTTTTCTTCTCCAGACCTCCAGTATCTTAACCTGCTCCTTCATGGGATTTAAAATTTGTTTTAGAGGACTAACTGTCTCAGAAGGGCTGTTTAGTTAATTTCATTCCTTTAAAGTTCTTGTCATAGAAAACTGCTGTTGCAGTAACTTCAATAAGAAGAGTCTCAGAACTGCCTGCCTTGTCTTCACAGTTCCTTACATCACATTTCATCTGTATAAAGTTATCTTGAGAACCAGTCCAGCCTTTATGACCAAGGTAGTCATAATAATAATTTGAACCAAGTAATACTAGTAATATTAATTTCAACCAAGCTGTACATTTACCAGTTTTCTTTTCTAAATATGAAAATGAAAGGGAATGTAGACCTCACTGTTTGGAAGTTCACGGACAGCTTTGTTTTTACAAGAACAAGGAGTTTCAAAAGTATCAGCAACTGTTCTTGTCCTGTTCTACTCCCAGAAAAGGGTATAAAATTTCCAAGATAACCTTGTCCAAATAGATGTCGGACTGTCTGCTGCATTGTTGCACATTGGTGGCTAAATCCTTGGCCAGAGGACTGAAAATCACTCAGTGAGGGCTCAGACCACATCTGACACCTTCCTTCTTAACCTGCCACTTGAAGAGATTTCAGTGGTTGCTACCTGCTCATCCTTACATACATTTGTCTAATATTGCAATACCTTACCTAAGGTTCGGGCTTCCTTTGGAGTGACTTTTTTTCAGAAGTGTCTGTCATAGGCCACCCTGTGCCATCTGGGAAGTTTGTCCATTGGTTTCCAGTGTCCAAGCAGGACCAGACAAAATATGTATGTTGCATACTTACCAGAGTGTTAGATTTATCCGATTTCTATCAGGACACTGGAACAACAAATGACGGAGACTAGATCTAATGTTCTGGTAAGTACATAACATATCTTTTTGTTTGTTTCCAGTCAGCATCACTACTTTCCCCTGACAAAATACACATTTCCTGAAAGTGTTACTGGGGTACCTTGACCCAAGGATCAGTCCTCCTACTTGGGACTGGTTCATCTTGCCCCGGAATAAGTCCCCCCCACTACATGAGGAGGACAGTTATACCTTTTATATTATTTTCATTATATATTAGAACTGTCCTTTTTCATCTAAATATAATAGTATTTAAATGTTTTGTTTGTTGCTATGCATTGCTATTTTTCTAACTGTACTTCTGACTGTTCTTCCCAGACATTTAATAGAAAAACAAAAAAAGTAAATGACTTTGCATTTCCAAATCTGTGATCTATTATTGGAAATGAAACGGTTAAATAAATTTTCATTACCCCAAGTCAGAATCCATGATCTGTACTGAGGAACTGCTTCCATAATTTCTCTTTTTCGTTTTGAAATTGTTATATAATTTAGAAAAGGGTCATCATTATTTCAACACTCCATTCACACTGTTTTTAGCTTTCTGTTGGTCTTCACTTTCCAGTGCTGAATTGTTGCGTGTGGCAATTGCCTTACTTTTTTGCAGTACGTGCTTAAACAGGCCCCCTATGGTCCATTGTAGGGCATGTCCAGCTTTAGAGAAGCTGTAGCCATGGTACATGTAAGTAATGCACATGATATTGTACAGAGAACAGTAGCAACCAAAGTTTCACTTCAGTCACTCATTCTGCAGCATCCATTTTGTCTACTTCAAGGTGACAGCAAGCACACATGTGGGCGGTTTGACAGACTGCCAGTTCACCTCTGGCACATCTTTTGGATGTGGAAGGATACCAGAGCACCTGGCAAAACCCCATTCAGATATACGAAGGACATGCAGGTGTCACACTTAATGCAGTCCTGTAAGGTGCAGGTGGATTACAAGAGCACCTTCATTGGCTTTGAAAGTGATCACAAAAGAAAGATGAGTTATGACTTTTGTTATTAGGATGGTGAAGTCCAGATGCAGTATAGGAGAATAGAGCTAGAGTGTATGAAGACCATATAAAGACCTCAGCATTGCAGATCAAGGCATAAATGTTACTGTCCTCTGTAAAAGTGCCAGTAATATGACATTTATTTACTTATTTATTTAACATTTGTTTACCAGGAAAGTCTGACTGGATGGGTGCCCATTTTCAGCGGAGGTGCCGGGAGAAAACCTCCAGAGACAATTAGCAAGTTACAGGGCGACAATAAACATTTTCACATAGAAGAAAGAATGTACAATAATGGGTAGCACATAATTTTACATATATTAGACGAAACGTACTTGCATATTAATTGCAGACATTAGATATTACTAAGGAAACTATATACACAAGACAGGTGGGCGTTACAATTCTATGATTCAGATCAGTATGATTCTGCTTGATAGTTTAATACTTTTGTTTATAATAATGTACATATCTTATAGTACAGGGTGCTGAGAGACAGCCTTACAAGACTATCTGCAAATATATAGAGCTGAGTATATTTTTCTGTATTATTCTGTATTATAGAGCTAAATTGTTGCTTAGATGTCTGTTGTCTTACTGTTCTGCAAATATACAGAGATCAGTATATATTTTTTTGGTTTTATAATTTGCACTCTGATTCCTCACATCTCTGTTGAAACTGTTTTCCCACATCTCTGTTGAAACTGCCCCCCCCCCCTCCCTGTTCTTGGTTGTAGTTTAAATTTGGTGGCTTTTGCAGTGCCCACCCCACTGTAGATTTGATCTAGGACACTCCCCCAGTCCCATCTCTTTACCACATTCTACCTAATAAACTCTTTCTGCACTTGCTTTTAGTCCTTTTTAATTTAGTTACATTTTTATAAACTGTGTGTGGACTAATATTGCTACATACTCAAGTGTGCCAGCTTGCACTGCATGTGAATTGTTTTTACTACTGTTTTTGCTACTTTTCTGAAAAAAAAAAAATTGTAAGCCTGTTTCCTACCTTTCCTGTAATTAGTGTTCCAGATACAGATTTGCTGTATCCAGGACTATTTGTAAGCTTCTGAGCCCCCCAAGCCTTTCTGTGTTGGAGGGAAGCCTTCTAGCTTATCAGTGGGAGTGGTAAGCACTAGGTAACCTGTCTACCACATAAGGAGTGGTTCTGGCCCAGAATTTGTAGTTATTGGCCGTTTGGATGGTCTTCCATCTCTCTCAACTTTCTGATTTGAAATCCTGCATTTGCACTTGTTTCTGTCCTGTAACTCCTGGGCCCATCGCATTTGCTCACTCACAAAAAAAAAAAAAAAAAAAAAAAAAAAAAAATGTATCTGCTTTTACTGTATTTGTGTTTCTTCCTACTTTATTTTGCTTTTGCGTCATCTTAAAAGTACTCAATTGTATGTATTACTGCTTGGTGTAACTCATTCTAAGCCTTTTAGTTTAAGCACTTGGGCTTCAGACCAGTTGTTTTACATTAAGAAGGTTTGTGGTCTGCACTGTAGTGGCAGAACAGGTAGCTTACATCCTTCTAAGTTGGGAACTGCTGATTGAGGGCTCAGTGTCTGTTATTCTAAAAGTGTATTAATTCTGGTTTAAGCACTTGGGCTTCAGGCCAGTTATTTTACATTAAAAGGGTTCGTGGTCTGCACTCTTGTGGGAGGAGAGGCTGGACTCTGCCCTTCTGAGCTGGGAATTTCTGGTTAAAGGCTTATAGTGCCTGCATATTTGAACTGCTTCTTACTGAAATTGGTACATCTTGTTTGCTGTAGCATAGACTAGATCCAGGCCTGCTTAATCTAGCTTTGTTTGTATAACTTGAGCACTAATCCAGGCATTCTTTAAAGTATTCAATTGTATTTATTACTGCTTGGTAGTAACTTGATTAAAGTGTAGCTATCATTCCAAGTCTTTTGGATTAAGCACTTGGGCTTCAGACCAGTTGTTTTACATTAGGAAGGTTTGTGGCCTGCACTGTGGTGGCAGGACAGGTAGCTTACATCCTTCTAAGTTGGGAACTGCTGATTGAGGGCTCAGTGTCTGTTATTCTAAAAGTGTATTAGTTCTGGTTTAAGCACTTGGGCTTCAGGCCAGTTATTTTACATTAAGAAGGTTTGTGGTTTGCAGTCTTGTGGGAGGAGAGGCTGGACTCTGCCCTTCTGAGCTGGGAATTTCTGATTAAAGGCTTATAGTGCCTGCATATTTGAACTGTTTCTTACTGAAATTGGTACACCTTGTTTGCTGTAGCATAGACTAGATCCAGGCCTGCTGAATCTAGCTTTGTTTGTATGCTTGTTGTTTGTTTGCTTGTTATTTCCCTAAAACGCTAATTCCACCTAAAACGTGGCTTTTCAGCGCTTCTGTGGATCCCTAGTGATATCTGCATTGCTTACTGTACTTATTTCCGTGTTTCACTTGAAAGAAAGTTACTGTTTGTCGTTTTTGCATTTAAGTTACCTGTAACACATTGCATTTAAGTTACCTGGCACTTGCTCACTAAAGCAATTATATAAGCACTAAAAATTTAAAAGCACTACACCCTCACAAACTCCCATTTGAGTACCTTGTTCCCCATTGGCCATTTTTTTGAATTATAAAGGAATTCCCAATACTATTCTAGCATGTCCAAAGGTCAGTTGTCAATCTCCTCTCCGGTCCACCTGGAGAATCTGGGAATCTTGAGGCAATGTTACAACTGCCTCATGTACACAGACAACCCTCTCCTCCTCCCAACAAATTCCAACACATGTGAGAGATGCAACCATATAGCCATACTGGAGGCTAAGCTCTCTCAACTCAGTACTGGCGTAACCAGTCAGGAGGAGAAGGAAACCACACTCACTACAATTCCAGTCTCGCATAGACCTACCACGACAGCAAACCAAACACATAAATACACAAAAACATACTCGGAGGCTCTAAATAAAAATCTGCCTAAGCAGCAGAGACCTCCAAAGCAGACATCCAAGCAACCACTACCCCAAAACAAAACACGTGCAACACATAGCTCACAAAGCCAGTGTGCCGAACAGTCACAGCCTTTAAGGCTAAACAACACACCTGATACACTTGAAATAGGTGACTCTATCGTCAGGCACACTGACGTCCCGCTCACCAGGCTGAACAAGGAGAAGGTCACAGTGAGCTGCCTGTCTGGCGCTAGGATCCGCCACATAACACAAGCACTCAGGTCACTCCAAGGCAAGTACAAATATGACTCCGTCATTGTCCATGCTGGTGTGAATGACCTGAGACGTACCTCCCTGGACTACATGAAAAGAGACATAGAGGAGCTCTCTGAGCATGTAGCCCAGGCCGGTATGACCCTGACCTTGAGTAGCATCTTAACTTCGCCAGGAATGATGCCACAATATGAAGACAAGATGATCAATTTCAACAATTGGCTTAAGTATTGGTGTCATTCAAAAGGGATCCAATGCCTGTCAGCCTGGGATGACATGCTCGACAAGCCACGATGCTTCGCTAGGGACGGCTTGCACCTGTCACCCCTGGGCTTTTGGATATTGGCAAAGGCTCTTGCTCCCCCCATAGTGCCTTTTTTAGGCAAGGCTCAAAAGACAAACCCACCTCCATAGGTATCACAAGGGATAAGAAACTAAGAGTAATGTTACTCAACGCCAGAAGTCTAAACCTCAAGATGCACGCACTCGAAACTCTCCTTATCATGGAGAACATCGATATCTGTGCAGCAACAGAAACCTAGTTCAAGGCTCTCGAGAGCACCCCAGCACTACCAGGTTATACCTCATACCATGCTTTTCAGCCCCAAAACTTGGACCGAACCACAAAAGGAGGGGGAGTATCGATATTCAAAGATACCCACACCTCCAGGTTGGTGGCACAGCACGAAGCATCAGAGACTATCCATGTGCAACTAACAGTGGGTAAAACTGCCTTCCAGTGTATAGCCTGCTACAGACCACCCTCCCAAACCCAGGAACCCCACTCGGCCTTCCTGAGAACACTGGAAAATATGAAGGTCTCTCCAAACACCATTATATTGGGCGACTTCAACTACCCAAACATAGACTGGGAGCATTACTCTAGCTCCAACACCCTAGCCCAAAGGTTCCTAGAATTTATAAACTCAAATGCTATGGAACAACTTGTTACCACTCCCACAAGAGGGGAAAACATGCTGGACCTGATCATCACCAACATGGGGACTCTATGCTCCAGACCAGAAGTGTATCCCTCACTGGTAAGATCAGACCATAAACTAATCTCACTGGATATTCACATCCCGACTCCACCCCCTGCCCAGAAACCCACAGTGAAAAACTTCTCTAAAGCAAATTTCACACTCCTCAAAACCGAGGTGGAATCCTTCAAAGCCCCCAGGCCTGTGGAAAATATGGCCCAGACTGCAGAAGCCTTTATAAACGCATTCTATGAACACCTTCAGGAATGCATGGATCATGCAATCCCAAATAAAACCAAGACCCAATCCTCCAAAGGCAGATGTTCTGTCTGGTGGACCCCAGCCATAAACAAACTATACAATAGAAGGAGGAAGCTACTACATGATAGAGCAAAATCCCAAAAAGGGAAGGCATCTCTGATCAATATTAGCAAAAAGCTACGGTCACTCATAAAATCGTCTAAGGCCAGCTTCGAGAGAAAAATTGCACAGGACACTAAGGATAATCACAAGGCTTTCTTTAGTTATGTTAGGAACCTGGGTGGGAATTCCCAGATATGCTCAGAATTAGTCCAAAATGACAAAAAATACACCGAACCCACAGACATTGCCAACATCCTAGCTGACAGGTTCAGCGCAACCCCCCCCCCCCACCAAAAGGGCAAATATCTATCCCAGAAGAGTGCTGCCTCCCTGACATCTCAGATGCTCAGGTAAGCGACGCCCTCTCCAAAGCAAAAAAACACAGCATCAATGGGACCAGATGGTGTCCCGGCTGCGTCCTACATGAACTGCAAGAAGAGCTAAACCCAAACATAAAACTACTGCTCAATCTCAGCCTTACTACAGGATATGTACCCAAAGAGTGGCGTACAGCAACAGTGGTCCCTCTCCACAAAGGTGGTGCCTCATCGGATCCTGGAAACTATCGCCCCATAAGCCTGACTAGTTTGGTCTGCAAAGCTATGGAAAGGATCATCATGGACCTCATAAATAAAGATATTGAGTACCTACAGACACTGGATCCTACCCAGTTCAGCTTTGTTAAGGGCAGATCCTGTCTCTTAAATCTGGTTGATTTCTTTGAAACAAGTCACCAAGGCCATTGACGAGGGGAAGGTGGTCCACACAGCCTACCTGGACCTCGCAAAAGCATTCGATACAATACCCCACTCGGGCATTATAGATAAGCTCACCAACTTAAATATAAACCCCTATGTCACTAGATGGGTTGCAAACTGGCTCAAGGACAGAACCCACATGGTTAGAATTGCTGGAGCCATGTCAGACTCCAAACCAGTTACAAGTGGCGTCCCACAAGGCTCAGTCCTGGGACCTCTTTTGCTCGGTATATATTTCTCGGAGGTACAGGCCAACACGAAAGGACTGTGGCTGACCAAGTTCGCAGATGACTGCAAACTGGGCGCCATAATCGACTCTCCAGCCGACACAAGCATCCTCCAAAAAGGCCTCATAGAAACAGACAACTGGTGCCAGAGCCATGGCCTCAAGCTAAACGCCAAAAAGTGTATAGTCATCCCCTTTGGCAAAAACAAAGTGCCCACAAATTACGACATAGGTGGTAATCCATTAAGTACAGAAGAAGTAATTAGGGACCTGGGGACCCAAGTTGATAGGAATCTCTCATTTGACAACCACGTGGCCAAAGTGGTTAGAAAAACATTTTATATAGCCCACCTAATCATGAAGGGATTCACATCTAGATCAGGGGAGGTCATCGTGCCTCTTTACTCATCCCTCATCAGGCCCATAATTGAGTACAATGTCCCTTTTGGGGGATGTACCTTACCAGACACCTGCAGCAACTGGAAAGACCCCAAAAGTACCTCACCAAGAGGATCAAAGGGCTCAAACAGATGCCACATGCTGCCCGGTTAAAGAAACTCCAGCTCTACTCAGTGGCATACCGCCTGCTCAGAGGCGATCTATGCCTGATGTATAAAGCCATGCCCAACCCGGAATTAATGGACATGCTGCACCTCAGAAAATCCAAATCCCATTGAGCTACGCGCTTAAGAGACTTGAACCTCAGCACTGAAATAAATAGGACATGCTGGAGGGACAGATGCATAACCCAGAGGTTCCCTTCACTCTGGAATAAAATCCCAGTCCAGGTTAGGCAGAGTCCCTCATTGACTCTCTTCAAGAGGAATCTTGATGAGTGGATGAGAGATCGTAGGTTTACCCCGGGTATCACTTCTGTGTCACTGTTAGACAGAGGCGCACAGTATACTAACCTCGAAAAAGGGCATAGCAAAATGAATTTAAAATGGGTGGCGAAAGCCAAACACACTCTGGCTAGGCTTATAAATGCCCTAGGGCAGATAGCCTAGTATGAACCTATGAACCTATAGTACAGGGTTGGGAGAGGAGGGGAGTTACAGGATACAATGTACTTAGTATACGAGTTACAGGATACAATGTACTTAGTATACATATCTTATAGTACAGGGTTGGGAGAGGAGGGAAGTTACAGGATACAATGTACTTAGTATACATATTTTATAGTACAGGGTTGGGAGAGGAGGGGAGTTACAGGATACAATGTACTTAGTATACGAGTTACAGGATACAATGTACTTGGTAAACATATCTTATAGTACAGGGTTGGGAGAGGAGGGGAGTTACAGGATGCAATGTACTTAGTATACGAGTTACAGGATACAATGTACTTAGTATACATATCTTATAGCACAGGTTGGGAGAGGAGCAGAGTTACAGGATACAATGTACTTAGTATACGAGTTACAGGATACAATGTACTTGGTAAACATATCTTATAATACAGGGTTGGGAGAGGAGGGGAGTTACAGGTTACAATGTACTTAGTATACGAGTTACAGGATACAATGTACTTAGTATACATATCTTATAGTACAGGGTTGGGAGAGGAGGGAAGTTACAGGATACAATGTACTTAGTATACATATTTTATAGTACAGGGTTGGGAGAGGAGGGGAGTTACAGGATACAATGTTCTTAGTATACGAGTTACAGGATACAATGTACTTGGTAAACATATCTTATAGTACAGGGTTGGGAGAGGAGGGGAGTTACAGGATACAATGTACTTAGTATACGAGTTACAGGATACAATGTACTTAGTATACATATCTTATAGTACAGGGTTGGGAGAGGAGGGGAGTTATATGATACAATGTACTTAGTGTACATATCTTGTAGTACAGGGTTGGGAGAGGAGGGGAGTTACAGGATACAATGCACTTAGTATACGAGTTGCAGGATACAATGTACTTGGTAAACATATATTATAGTACAGGGTAGGGAGAGGAGGGGAGTTACAGGATACAATGTACTTAGTATACGAGTTACAGGATACAATGTACTTTGTGTACATATCTTATAGTACAGGGTTGGGAGAGGAGGGGAATTACACGATACAATGTACTTAGTATACATATCTTATAGTACAGGATTGGGAGAGCAGGGGAGTTACAGGATACAATGCACTTAGTATACATATCTTATAGTACTGGGTTGGGAGAGGAGGGGAGTTACAGGATACAATGTACTTAGTATACATATCTTATAGTACAGGGTTGGGAGAGGAGGGATACAATGTACTTAATATACATATCTTGTAGTACAGGGTTGGGAGAGGAGGGGAGTTACAGGATACAATGTATTTGGTATGCATATCTTATAGCACAGGGTTGGGAGAGGAGGGTAGTTTCAGGATACAATGTACTTGGTATACATATCTTATACTACAGGTTTGGGAAAGGAGGGGAATTACAGGATACAATGTACTTAGTATACGAGTTACAGGATACAATGTACTTAGTATACATATCTTATAGTACAGAGTTGGGAGAGGAGGGGAGTTACAGGATACAATGTACTTGGTATACATATCTTATAGTACAGAGTTGGGAGAGGAGGGGAGTTGCAGGATACAATGTACTTAGTATACATATCTTATAGTACAGAGCTGGGAGAGGAGGGGAGTTACAGGATACAATGTACTTAGTATACATATCTTATAGTACAGGGTTGGGAGAGGAGGGGAGTTACAGGATACAATGTACTTAGTATACATATCTTATAATACAGGCTTGGGACATGAGGGGAGTTACAGGATACAATGTACTTAGTATACAAGTTACAGGATACAATGTACTTAGTATACATATCTTATACTACAGGGTTGGGAGAGGAGGGGAGTTACAGGATACAATGTACTTAGTATACATATATTATATTACAGGGTTGGGAGAGGAGGGGAGTTACAGGATACAATGTACTTAGTATACGAGTTACAGGATACAATGTACTTAGTATACATATCTTATAGTACAGGGTTGGGAGAGGAGGGAAATTACATGATACAATGTACTTAGTATACATATCTTATAGCACAGGGTTGGGAAGGAATGTGAGTTGCAGATGAGAGAAAGTAGGATATAAAAACTTGTGTGTTTATTAGTAAAGTGTGGTGTGTGGATAGAGAAGAAAAGGGAGAAAGAAAAGTTAGGGGACTGAGTAGTGTAAGGTATAGGCAAAAGAGGCAAATTATTAATTGTATAAAATATAATAGCAAGATGGAGGGCAACACTGTTACAGTTAGCTATTTGATTAACCTGGTGTAGAACATGAGAATAGCTTTTATAGTTTGCTGTTTTGGAAGATTTTGTGTAAAGTTAGTGAGATCAGCTACTAAGATGCAGTGTAGTATGGAATTTGAATTTTTGCTAAAGTATGTTGGAGTTTGTATCCAAAAAGATTTATGACAAGTTTAGGGGAGGTAGATATAAGGTCAAACCACTTAATACTAACATCTCCTAGTATGGCTGTTTTATGATGGATGGAAATTGAGGGCCATTGTAGAATGTCTTCTAATGTGTTTATATTATTGCTTTGGGGAATATATAAGGTAATGATACATAGTTGTTTGTTTGTTTAGTTTGAGGAAAGTGATAAGCACCACAGCCTTTCCTTTTAGTTTGGGTATTCCTAATTATGTTGTAGTTTGGTGGTAATATTTCATTGTTGCTAATATTTAGCTGTAGCCATGTTTCTGTTATGGGTAGGATATTAGGTTTTTGAACAACTAAACAAGCATGGAGTTCTGTGATTTTATTACAAATACTTCTAGCATTTAGGGTAATGAAAGTTAGTTGACTACTGTTAGATGGATAAGGTGCCGTTTGATTTTGTTCAGTACTATTGATTTTTCTTTTGAGATGGGTTTTGTTGGGCCTGGACTAGGATGAATATCACTAGTGGTTAGGTTTGATGTGTGTTGGACTAGTGTTTTTAGATGTGTTTTTAGTGTTGTTCTTGCAGGGGATGTCATTTTAAGTTTTCTTGATGTTTATATTGAGTGGTTTATGTTTGAAACAGAGGTGCAGTGTGTCCTGATAGATGTTGGATGTTATGATATTCACTTTAGATGGGGTAAGTTTATCTGGTAGTTAGGGGAGATGATAGTGTGAATCTGGTGCCTTTGGTAACAAGTGAGGTAGATAAGGCATAGCAGTAGTAAACTGAACCCCATAGTTAAGCAATTTATACTGTTAGTTTTGCCTAATTTGGGAGTGATAGATATAGGATAAGTAGTTTGAATGAAAAATTGTTGATTGTGTAAGTATGTTTGATAATAGAATGGAAAGAAAGTATGCAAGATGTATGAAAAATGGTGGTTATATATGTACTGGAAGTAACAAGAAAGAAGTGGTACAGCTAGAAGTGATGAGTAATATGGCGCTAAATGATGGAATCCTAAGGGCTATGTGTTTAAGTTGGATGGGAGGGGCTTATAGTTTTATTGATTTAGATGTGGTGGGGTAGTATAAATGTAGATG
Source organism: Protopterus annectens (assembly GCF_019279795.1). Lineage (NCBI taxonomy): Eukaryota > Metazoa > Chordata > Ceratodontiformes > Protopteridae > Protopterus > Protopterus annectens. The sequence goes on along the minus strand of NC_056748.1, from coordinate 47,985,965 downwards.
TAGTGGGGTGGGTGGGAATTGGAAGTAGGTTAGGGGAATGTTGCATGACCCTCACTTAGTTTTTCATAAGCACATACGCCATCTCTTTGGAAGGACTTAATCTGTGAAGGTAAGAATGTTTGTGGTTAATGTATTAATACAGCATGCAACACTTATAATAGACCATTTCTGTTAAATCAGAAATGCAATGTGTCTTACAGTAGAGCAAAGCACCTGGATGGAGATGTTTACTTGGGTCACGTGGTAGACAAGTGATTTTGAATTTGGAGAACAACTGAGATAAGAGGAGGAACAATCAGGTACTTCAATGGATTGTAGTTATTCCCCCCTTCTCCCACAGATGATTTATCTCCAAATACAGTCAGTGAGATAGAATGTTTATGGATACAAAAACAAGGTCTTTGAACACTAAATACCTGCTGAATGTTATTGTTAAGGGCTTTTACTGCCTTTCTAAGGAAATTTTACACTGCTAGGGTAAACAGTGTCAATTTAGCTTCAGCTTCAGTAGTATAAGGCCTGTGGGTGAGGGTAGGGGGTGTCCCTCCAGCAGATTTAAGACTACAGTACCAAATATACTGAGGGAAAACAGTTAAGTTTAGTTTGATTCTTGGAAACTGCCTTACATAGATTTTAACTGAAGGTAATTGATTGTTTTGTACATCTGCTGGAACTCAGCTATAGAAGTTCCTTGGTAGTGTGATTGTGTTAACGTTTGCAGCAGCAGTTGTTAAATGTACTATTTGCACAGCAGAAGTAGAGTGAAGCAGCTGGATGGAGAGGAGTTCACTTGGATCATGGGGTGGAGAAATTGATGTCCTTCCTTGGATCCCTGTTGCATTATTTCAGTACCACTGGGTTATATCATCAAGGTAACTTGAAGTCTGGCTGGCATACCAAAGCCATAAACCTTTCTTACTTTCGTAAGTCCGGCATATGACCTATGCCCATGAGTGTAGGGGGTACATAAGTGGATATAGGAACACAAGATCCTCAGACTGTCTTGCTGTCAGTCTGAATGCAGAATCTTTGTTCTTGTTGGTCTGCTTTCCACATTACTACTGGCTGCTACCATTGCGTACACTTCAGATGTAAGTGCACCTTTTGGGAATCTTAATTTTTAATAAACGATTTGTTAATGTAAGCTAAGTGAAGAAAGTGTGACTGTAGTAAGCATATACCTTTTAAAGACATACACTCCTAGTGTTCTGTATAGGGCTGAAGGTGATTACAAAACTGTCAGATCTATCAGTTGTTTCTTCCTAAAACTTTTTTACTCATTCAATGCATATATAAACTCATCCCCTGAATCATTTCACGGAAACCAAGATGACAGAATCCTTAGCCTCAGATGTCCTGCTCCCATCAAAAAAGAATCTTCAAAAGGCTAGGCCTGAACCATCTATTGTCCAGTCAGATTTGGACTGGCCCATTGAGGGGCTTTAGGAATCCACAGTACATCAGACTGCTTTTGTGCACCCACTACTACAACACTGGCAGTATGATGTCGGACTCTCATGTGTCTGAGTAGACTGCTTGTGCTGATGTGATTGAGAAGGGGAAACCAAGGGTGATCATTTCAGAGGGCACACCTCAAATCCTTGTGTTGAAATAGGTGCTTGGAGCTTTGAGGTCTGTCAGGGTTCCAACCTGCCGCACATTGTGAGGACAGACATCACGTCGAAGAAAAAGAAACTGAAAACTAAGTACGTTTCTCCTGGTCATACATCTCAAGAGAAGGAATGGGGGATGTTTTCACAGGGCCTGTATAAGGCCATCTTGTCTGTGAAACCTCTTCATTCCTTTCATCTCCTTCACATTATCTCCCCACTCAGAAGAAATGGTATGAATCCTCATCTGAGGAGGAAGAGGAAGAGTCTGATTCTAATATTCCTTCACATATTCCTCACAGATCCATTCTCTAGGTCATCTTGCCTCTGATGACATTTTGTCTCCTGACTTCCCCATTGAACTAAAATGATGCAGTGTTTAGATTCTGAATCCAAGCAGGAGGCTGTTGTGCAAAAAAAGATACTGTAACATGTTGGAACTAGGGGCTATTATGCCTTTTCCTGACCCTCCAGTCTTTGAGGCCTCTTTAGATGCCTTTGCATCCACTTCTTCTCCTGATTCCCAGTTTCTACCACCCACGCCTGATAGGTTTTAGAAGGTACCTGAGGACCTTAAGTGTCTTTACAAAAATCCAGTAGCAGATCCCTGTGTTTTCTCTATTTCGACTGACAGACCTACTAAGGTTATGCCAGCAGCTAAAGTTTTGCCATCCGACAGACATAGTAGGGCCATGGACGGGTATAAGAACTTCTGCCACTTTTACTTTCAAAGCTTTAAATTATCAGACGCAAATGACAAAACACATTTTGCCCATTTTAGGGGATTGATGCAAGACACTCAGCTAAAATTGAGGCTTCTGATTCTAAGCAGTAAGTGATTTCTATTCTTGGGCAATCTGTACAATTTGCTAGGCATTCAATAAAATGCAGAAATGATACTGAAAAGATTTCTTCCAGGGCTGCCGCTACTGTACAAGTTATTAGAAGATTTGCTTGGCTTCACCTGCATTTCCTCCCTGAGAATGTAAAGGCCAAGCTGTTGGATCCTCCCCTTCATAGGGACCTTTTATTTGGACCCTCTGCAGCAGAATTTTGCAAGACTCTGGAAGAAAAGCTCAAAATGATGCAGGTCTTCAAACAGATTTGTCTCAATTCATTGCCTAGGTGTCAAACAAATTACCCAATGAAGCCCACTTCTTTGTCCACAGGGATTAGTAACCACCTTAGAAGGGCAGGAAATAGCCCAGCAAAGATTTCATGTTAAACTTACCAAAGATTCCAAGTCTGGAAAACCTCCCTTTCCAGACAAATCTGCCCGTTGTTGCCACCTTGCTCCCACTCCAGTCCACGAGTTTCCTTTTCAGAAAGGCTAACCTTATCCTTTCTAGTCTAGGAATTCATTACTACAGACAAATTGGTATTGTCCATCATTCAACAAGGTTAAAAGATGTCCTGGAGGTATTCCTCCTCTCCCTTCCAATTAAATATACATACTTTTGTCCTCTTCTCGTACAGAGTCTCATTGACCAATGCACCATACAGCCAGTGCCACACCAGCATCTAGGAGGAGGCTTTTATTCAGGACCTTTTCTGGTCTCTAGAAAATAGGACACTTGTAGACTCATCTTGGATTTACCTTGCCTCTTAAGGTACCACCTTTCAGGATGCTCTCACTACAAACTGTCCTTCTTTCCCAGGCCTTTCTAGTCTGTCTAGACTTGTGGATATCTGCACTTTCCTATTCACCACACGTGTAGAAAATGTATCTGGTTATATCTGCCTTTTCATCACACTTTCAGATCTCTGTTTTATCCTTCAGTTTATCTGCTGCTCCCAGGGCCTTCAAGTGCCTCTCCTCAGCCATTACCTTGTGCAGAACTTAAGGAATTCATTTTCATTACCTGGATGACCTTCTTAAACATGCTACCTCTTAAGATGCCCTACTTTTGCTTCTCATTTTCACAATTTCACTTCTTGAGAAACTAGGATTCACTGTCAGTTTCCAAAAATCTGCTCCAACACCTTCGTATGATCTAGTTTTCTTGGGTTACAACTTGATATCCATCTGATGACTGCCTTTCTTCCACATGAGAAAATGGTCCCTTCTCACCTTCTTCCATTCCCTTCTCCCCTCATCAGTCTGCTACTGCAAGGGAGATTTGGAGAACCCTGGGATACATGGCAGCAACCATTCCAGTGGTACCTTGTGCCAAACTACACATGAGAAAGATCCAGTGGTACCTTAAATATTAATTTATTTACAAATAGAGAGATGTCTTCAGACAAGAAGCTGCTTTGAGAGTCCTGCTTATATTTTTAGCCATCTTTCTGTTGTGTGATACTGCAAAGGAGCTTTACACCACTATACTCTTTTGGAGAATGTGGTATTTCAACAAGGACACTGCTATTTTTTGTTTCCTTAAAGCCATGAGTTTTTAGTCTGGTGATTTTTTTTCACAGAGGTTTTTTGAGTTGATCCACCAACTATTGGAAGGGGATTTACCTTCAGGATTTGGTTTGGAAGGCACTATTTGGTGGTCCCCCTTGCTGTTTGTACCGATTTCTGTGCACCCAGTAGTTTAAGGGGGAGCAGTTTTTTTCCTTCATTTTGGCTGGCCTTGTTTTTTTTTTGCTCTAGTTCTCAGGCCTTTCCAGGATTTCCTGGCTTAGATAATCAGAGGATCCTATGCTCTTATGTCTGCTTATGTACCCCCTACTCCCACCAACTTAGATCATAAGCTGGACATGCAGGCATGTAAAAAGTGTATGGTTTAGTACATCAGGCTACCTTGGTGAGATAACCCAGTGGTATTGGAACACTGCAACAGCAATCATCTAGTGTCATGATAAGTTCTTACCTTTAGTTAATATAGTTTAGATGTCAAAAAGGGCTCCACCACAACATGTCAAAACTCAGCCTGCAACCTCATTGATGCTGAAGAATTAAAACACACATTTTTGAACCACCAGTTGACGCAGCACTGCCCTTTTACCCATTTTGGGGATTTTGCTCCCACCATGCTTTCCTTCTAGAGTAACTCCATGTATGTACAACTGATAGGGGAGAAAGAAACACCAGGCAAGAGTGAATACAGCTCAACATACACACTGGTCTTGAGGATAATGCTTTCTGTTAAAGGAAAAATCGGGAAAATGGGATTGAGGTAGTACTGAATCTGAGAGAGAGAGAGAATGGTCGACCAGTTAGAGGTCAGCTACCTGTAAGGTAACCCCGGAAGTTGAGGTAACACTGTTCAATACTTTGATAAGATTCAGACCAGAATTTATTAGCCGTATCATGGTGAACTGCGGTGGTGGTGCTGCGGTAGCGTTGTCGCCTCACAGGTAGACGTTGCATGTTTGATTCTCAGTTAGAGCGTCTTCTGTGTGTTGACATGCGTGAATGGGCGTTCCTTTGTTGAAGGTTGTGCGTTAGGCCCGGCAAGCCAGCACGTAAAAATCTTCTGCCAATCATTAGCGGACCGGAGTTCTGTGTGGTGACCCCTAACCGGGAAAAGCCGAAAGACAGTATCCTGGTACACTTGAAAGACCAGTATGGGCAGAAACTGGAAAATTTTTTTTTTGTTTTTATTTTATCATGAAGATCATATTCATCCACTCTGATCTGACTTGTTGGTCCTGGACCTGCTTGCTGTATCTGAGCTTGCAAAACTAGTGCTCTAACCTTCAGCTGCGTAAAATTTCTGCTACCCATAATGCATCTCCGGGTGAAGCATCTCCAGATCTCCTTTGCTTCCTCATCACTCAGTCAAGGGTTGCTAGCTACAGCAAGCTAAATGTTCTTCTTCCACTTATAAATGATTTGATTTCATTTTTTTCGAATGCCATTTTATCAAAATATTTTTTGTCAATGCATGTTTCTCCTTTCCCTACTTTTGTGTGATCTCAGAGTTGGTGTGTATAAGTAGTAGGGGTATGAGGGGTGCAGAGGAGCTTGCCCCCTGTAAAAAGACATTTCCTTCATTTTGTATTTCAAACTAGTGTTGGTTCACTTATTAATTTTCAGTGTTTTTGGTTCATTTTCTTTTTTATTTGACTTGACAAACTAGATCTAATAATTATTGTTAGGCATTATCTTCACTATTTTTCAACAGATTCAGTACAATTCTCTATATTTTTCTTTCTGTCACTGTAAAACCCCCTTTTTATATCTTTCTGACTAGATTTTTTTTCACTGTTCCCGTCAAGAGAGCATTAGGCCCACATTCCTCCCACGTCATATTTAAAAAAATTAATTTGTCTTCGTTTACCTGGAAAATCCAACTGGGTAATACCCACTTTCGGCGGAGGCTTGGGGTGAAAAGCTCCATTTGCTTACATTGCATTAGCTAAGTTCCAGTTACACACACAGTTACTACTTTAATATTTACATTTTTACACAAACACTAGTTACATTTATGCATTCTTAGATTTTACAGAGGTGGAAGTTACTAAAGAGAAAGCTCACATGCAACTTATTGGATTGTACAGGCAGCAGTTATGTATAAAATTGTTTTGTCATTTGAGTGAGAGTTTGAATGTATTCTGTTTAAGGAGAGTATTTAGAGAGTATTGTACAGTCAAGACAGTCTCAACCTTAAGATGAGCATGTGCAGGACCAGGATGTGCAAGGAAAAAAAAACAGCAAGAGAGCAGTTTAGCTGTTTACATTATAGTACTAGATACCTTTGTGTGTGTATGTATGTATCTGTATTTATTTGTTTATATATTATATATTATATATATATATATATATATATATATATATATATATATATACACACACACACACACACACACACACACACACACACACACACACACACACACACACGTATTTTCTAGTTGGCATTATTTGTTATTTTATTATTATTGTTTGTAGCTGTTAATAATAGCAAAGATAAGGATAAATCTTTTAAGACGTGTCTTCATTGTAGCCACAAAATCCTTACCACCAAAGAACTTGTATGACCATTATGTGTGGGTGGGTGTGGAACACCTCAGGTTGACTGCTCATCTGCAAGGCCTTTGGTCACCGTGCCTTGTCAAACAGAAGAAAGCAAATTAGTCTTTAAAGGCTTGTTGTCCCCAGATTCAGAGGCAAACAAGTATAGGAATGAAAAGATAGTTGCATTAAAGAAAGGGATGATGATAGGAACAAAAACACAAGGACAGGGTGTAGGAACCCAAGAAGTGGAAACTGGAAGATTTGTTCAGGCATAGGAGCAATATAAGATATGTTAGGTGATAATATTGTACTTGAAGGCCTCGCCTTGCGTTTCGCGTAGAAGTGGGCGTGTCGCAAATGATTGTCGACCAGGTCTGCATATGTAATGAGCCATGATTGACATGGCATTCAAACAGTGTAAACAAATGGACTTTTTTTTGCTAAAAATAAAAGCACACTCTTGAAGAATTTTAGTTGCTTGTTACATTTTGAAGTGTTTCAGATACAAAAATAATAGCTGTTTTGCTAAAATAAAAGCCCACTCTTTTTAGAATTTTAGTTGGTTGGTAAGCCATTCAAATACAAAAATAATAGCTTTAGTCAACTAATAAATGGAACTTAGAAAAAAGGACACTTGCCATTTAAATATCCCCCTCCCTGACAAGGACACACCTGCCCAAATAAGGGACTGCCCAGCCTAAAGGAAAACTGGTGGTAACCCTAGATGAAGTAGAGATAATGGTAAAAAAGTAACAAAAGTGGAATATGAAAACATGGTGAAAGATTTTGAGAAAACTATGGAAGAAGATAGGAATAAAGTAAGAGAACTAGAACATAAATTGTATGAGAAAAATAAAGAAAAAAGTAAGACAGTGTTGTGTAGACAGAAATATCTTTGAAAGGGTAAGTTGCAAGAAGTTTCACCCTTTTAAGAAAGGTGGAAAAAGAAGGGAACGCAGTATGGATGGGATGTTAGATAAGAATGGATTAGTAAAATGTAAGCACAAAATAAATTATGGAAATGGTAGAACAATGTGTCTAGACAATGGGTTCGATTCCAAAAGACTTGCTGTCAGTGCAAGTCACCACTTATACTGAGAGCATATCTTTTGGAATCTGGCCCCAGTGTAAGCTTATTTAGAGATAGGCCTTGGATTAAAGTAAGTCGTTTACACAAAGAGCAAGTCTTTTGGAATCAGGGCAGACTTACCTTGACAGCAACTCTTTTGAAATGTGGCCCCATGCATAAATAGGAAGAAATTGAATGGAGGGGTGAAAATGAAAGAAAATTTTGGATAGAACGTTGCGTGAATTAGAAAAAAAAAAGAATTGAATTGTAAGAGTCTATAAAAGAAAAGAAGGGAGCATCAGCAGCAGACTTGGATGGATTAAGTTGTGGATATTACAAGGGTATGAGTGGAAGAGGGAAATACGTATTTGTGGAAATATTGATTAAATTGTTAGAGGAAAGGTAGAAAATGAAAAGATAAATACTGGGCAATTAAATTTATATGGAAAAAAGATGACAAATTATTAAGCAGTAGAGGCCCATATCATTGGGAAGTATTGATTATATAATTTCTTTGAAGATAATACCAAAAAGGTTGGGGAATGGGAACATTTTTAGAAAAAAATGATAGGGAAAGGGGTATATGGAGTAAAGGGAAAACAAGTGAATGGAATGTTAGTAATAAAAGAAATACATGCTGTTTTAAGATGGAATAAAGAAGAAAGTTGTTGTTTGTGCCACAGCAGAAACATTTAATTTAGTAAGTCATCGGTCAGTGTGGGATATTTCAAGCTACTATGTATGGGGTTGGAAAAAGATACAAGTATTAAAGAAGTGTAAGAAGATATTTTTGGGTGAAGATAATGGTAAATGGTTGGTTAGGAAAGAAAATAACAGTTGAGATGGCGGTGTCCAATGAGTATATGTATGGGGAAAATGAGAGAAGCATGATAGAAAATGGATGTAATAACAGCTGTGTGTTTTTCATATCACAATGATTTAGTTATTGTAAAAAATATATAGTATGGTTGAAAACTTGATAGGGGATGGAAGGGAGGTTAAGTAAGGCTGGATTAAGGATAAATAGGTCAAAGTATAAAGGGTTTGGTGAAATGAAGATACACAGACAATATTTTACTGGAAATGAGGTAAACATATTTGGAATCCGGACTGGTGAAAATGGAAAAGTAAAAGAACAATGGAGAGAAATGGCTGAAATAAAGAAATTAATTGGTGAGCAACTTTCCATATATCCTTTAGAAAGAAGGTATATATGTTACATACTGCAACAAGAAAAATCTGTGGTATCCCTCAAAGTCTCAGAAAACCCAGTATACTAGGGTCCAAAAGAAACCAAGAAGAAAATTTACAGTGTGGAGGGTGTGAAGTTTACACCCTTTTAGTCAGAAAAAAGGTATAGTGAAGGGTCAGCTGGTGAGAGCTAGTCGTATGACCTCCGATGGCAGTGACTTTGACTTGGAGGCATTGAAGTTAAAAGAAATGTTCATTGAGAGGGGTTATCCTAGTGGATTGATAGAACAGTTGGCTAAGGAAGTAAAAGAGGGTAGGAAAAGTAGATTTTGCCCTATAGTAGGGATAGATAGCTTGGTGGTAGAAGGGTCCATTGGGCCAAGTACAGATATTAGACCTGTAAGTAAGAACTGAGAGTCTTCCTTTACCACTGATTTTAGTGGGAAAGCTATTGTTATTAGAGACATTTTGAATAATGAATGGGGTAGATTATCACAGTTGTCAGACCTTAGAGGAGTTAAGGATACTTCCCTTACTTGTACTTTTAGAAAGGGTCTGAATATTAAAAATTTGATAGAAAGAATTTTTTCAAATAGAACTAATCATTATAAATTAGGGACATAGAAATGTGGTAGATGCCCCCAGTGTCCTCTGATAGCAAAAGGTGAAGAGGTGACTGTAGAAGCACGTAGCAAATGCATAGCTGTGACTAGCCATTCCTCATGTGAATCTGAGTCTGTTATAGCTAGGTGTGGATCCTGTCCCACTTTTTATATTGGTAAAATGGAGGGAAAGCTGAAAACACTTTGGTTTGTGACCAGGCAGTCTTTTCTTTTTATGAGTTAGAAGAAATTCCCTGTGATGTGAGAGACAATCAGTGGGGAAACACGAATTGAGTACCGTGAGATATACTGGCAGGTTATCCTTGAAGCTTACAGGGAACCTGGATTAAATGAGAATGTTTCCCTTTTACCTGTCCTGAAGTTAAGGGCAGAAAGATTGTAATGTGTAGATTGTGCAATATTTATATAAGTTTTTAAATTTTTTTTTAGAATTTTAACAAAATTATTACAAATTTTAGATAGTAATATTTAGGGTAATAAGGTTTGTGGTTACAGTTTTATATATGTTTTTAAATGAGAACACATGATAGTTTACTTCAGTGGTGAATTTGCATGGAGTCCAATATGCTTTTATTTGTTCTGTCTCTTTAAATGTTCCTGAAGTTGTTATTAGCTTTGTGTCAATCTAATTGTTCAGTTTGATTGTAGATATAAATAGGGGAGTGATTTTATTTCCGGTATTCATTTCTGATGAAGTGTTTTGACGAAAATGTACATAAACTAGTGGCGTTAAATACCAAAAGTGCCTGCCTTTTATTTGTTTGGGATTATTTGGGGCTGTACATCTACTGGAGTTGTTTGAATACTCAGTCTTTGGATTGTTTTGAGTGTTTTTAGTGACTGAGGGTGCCTCATCTGATCTACGTTTACTTCCTAAATTATGATGTTAAGTTGTCAATCTCACCTTCACTCTTGCTGGATGGGTTCGGAGCCGATCCTCAGCTCCGACTCTGCACTTGCTAAGCTCGAGAGTCACTTTTACCAGCTCAAGGCAGCCCCATATCCCATGATGCAATGCGGTAATTACCCAGATCTCGTTTGCCGCTTCGCTAATGAGGTCAGCTTTTTTACCAGCTCCTGGTAAGTGATTTAAATTAGAAATTTTAGATATCCCAGTACCCTAAAATTTTATTCTTTATAACCTTGTGGTTTACTGTTCACTTAGCTCCATTCCCGTTACCTTACGTTCCCTTCTTTTATATCTTTCTGTGTTTTAGGCCTTAGGCCTTACCCTCCCTCACAGTTCCTGTCAGGATTTCTTTAGGTGTGTGGGTGTTGTTGTGTCACTGTTATTAGTTTTATTAATTCTGTCAATTTTTTGGTGTGATTGTGTGTGTGTGTGTGTGTGTGTGTGTGTGTGTGTGTGTGTGTGTGTGTGCATTAGGACTCGACATGTCCAAAGACACCAGGGTCTCGGGTTTCAAGAAGTGTGACTCGTGCTGTCAGAAGATGTCTCTGACAGACTGTCACACTTCTTGTATTTATTGCCTGGGACCCCTACACCTGCAGGACTCCTGTGCCATTTGTCATTCTTTCAGCCAGAGAGTCCTGCAGGAACGTAGGAATAAGTTGATCCTCAGGGGTCTTCTTAAGCCTGAGAGCTCCCCGGCTAAGGTCGGCTGGAAGCTCTAAGCCACCCAAGACCCAGACTTCGGTGTCCAAGTCTGTGGTCTTGGTTCCGACTCCGCCAGAGTCGACATCGGCTCCGTCTGGAGCCGATCCTTCCTTCTTGGAAGTTTCAGTACCGGCGCTGATCGGCACCGATACCCTGGCTTCGGCACCCGTGTCGGCTCCAGCCGGAGCAGACACCCTAGTTTTGAATTAGAAGTTATGTACCTACCATAACGTTCCATGTTAGTTGTCTTCTCTCGCCTTCTTTCTTGCTGGATGGGTTCGGAGCCGATCCTCGGCTCCGACTCGGCACTTGCTTTAGCTCGAGAACTCCTTTTACCAGCTCGAGGCAACCCTATATCCCATGATGCAAGGCGGAACTACCTCAGATCTCGTTTGGCAGCTAACTTACCCTGCTAAAGGTTATCCTAACCAAAATAGGAACAAAGTTTCCTAAAAGAAGTCCTCATAACAAAGATCCAGAGGAAACAAACTAATAGGAACTCTTCAAGATCTGTCCAGGCCAGGGAGAAGGAGGGAGGGACGCAAGAAAGAAGGCGAGAGAAGACAACTAACATGGAACGTTATGGTAGGTACATAACTTCTAAATGTTAAGTTGTCAATCTCGCCTTCATTCTTGCTGGATGGGACCGCGCCCCTAGCACCTGTATCCCGGGTGGCTCAATGGAACAGACTCTTGAGAACTGTGGAACCAAAACTGGCCCTATCTCTGGAGGCCAAATCCAACTTGTAATGAGAAACAAAGGTATGAGGCGTGGCCCAAGTAGCTGCTGCACAAATGGTATCAATGGGAAGTCTATCTTGAAAAGCTGCAGAAGTGGATAGACTCCTGGTCGAGTGTGCTTTTGGCTTAGAAGGTAGCTGTTTGCCTCTGAGAGAGTACACATAGGAAATGGTGGAATTCAACCATCTGGATAAGGTCACTTTAGAAACTGGAAGACCTAACCTGTTTTCTGCATAAGAGACAAACAATTGGTCCGATTTTCTGATTTGTTTAGTCCTATGCAAGTAGTACCTGAGCTGACGATGGACATCCAAAAAATGCAATTTCTGTTCAGCTCTGTCAGAATAGTTAGGGAAAAAGACTGGTAATTCTATAGATTGGTTAATATTGGTTTGAGATACAACCTTGGGGAGAAAGGAAGGGTTAGTTCTTAACGATACCCTGTCCTTATGAAAACCAAGTAAGGTGAACGAATACAGAGAGCTTGAATCTCGAAACCCTTCTAGCAGAAGTGACAGCCAGTAAAAATATAGTTTTCCATGTCAATAACTTCAAAGAACATGAAGCAGACGGTTCGAAGGAGGTAGTATCAAGAGTGCTAACATTAGGTTTAGATGCCATTGGGGAGGAGGGTGCTTTATAGGTAGTGTTAGGAGAAAAACTCCTCTCAAAAGGCCTTGCATAATCTATGAGACATGATGTTATTGTCATGCAAGCCAACATGATACTTGGAAATGGCAGCCAGTTGTACTTTGACTGTAGATGACGAGGATCCCGAATGAAAAACCTCCGCTAGGAAATCTAAAACAGAATGTACGGAGCATTAAAAGGATCAATATTTCTGGAGTTTGACCAAATCGAAAACGCCGCCACTTGCTAGCATATATAGTCCTAGTGGACGACTTCAAAGAAGACACTAAAATGTCTCTGACTGAGTCAGAAATCATTGATAGCCTGGCTAGGAAGGAAGTGGAGCAACCAAGCAGTGAGGTTGAGAGAATGAACGGCCCGGTGCTGCAGACCCGACTGGTTGATCAAAAGGTCCGAACTGGGTCCAGATGCCAGGGCTGCACCAGAAGGTGACGATGCAGAGACGGAAACCAAATCTGTCGAGGCCAAAAGGGAGCAATGAGGATCAATTTGGCTCTCAAACGGTGGCTTTCTGAATGACTTGTGGAATCAATGGAAAAGGAGGAAAAGCATAAAGAAGTCCCCGCGCCAATCCTGGGTTAGAGAGTCTCTCAGGGGTTGGCCTGGAAGGGGAAATAGAGTGAAATAGTCTGGGCACTTGTTGTTTTGAGGGGTAGCGAAAAGATCGCAACAAGGAGTGCCCCACTTCAGAAAAATCTGATCCACTACAGATTGATTGAGAGACCACTCGTGAGGCATCAGAATAGATCTGCTTAGCCTGTCCGCCAATAGGTTGGACCTGCCGGGATGTGCGTTGCTATCAGAAACCGCTGAGAAGAGATCGCCCATTGCCAAAGTCTGAGAGCTTCTCGACATAAGGGATAGGACCTGGTTCCGCCCTGTTTGTTGATGTACCAGACCACGGACATGTTGTCCGTCTGTACTGCAATAGTCCCCGTGGGAAGAAAGTCGTTGAGGACTTGCAACGTTAAAAGCACTGCTCTCATCTCCAGGACATTTATGTGCAGATGGTATTCTATGGGTTGCCACGCCCCGTGGACCATCCTGCCCTGATAATGCCCCCCCCACCCGATCAGGGAGGCATCCGTGGTGACTGTGGCAACTGGAGGAGGGGGACCAAAGGGTCGGCCCTGATGAAGAAGAGGGAGGATATCCACCAGCCCAGATGAGCCCTGCAAGACTGTGTCACTAAGATCTCGTGTCTCATCGGAAGATCGTGATATGACCACTGTGTGAAAAGCATCCACTGTAGGAGACACATGTGAAAGCGAGCCAGTGGTAGAAGAACAATGGCCGCAGCCATTAGACCTAGAACTTTCAGGACAAACCTGGCTTTGATCTTTTGCTTTGTAACAGAAGCGAACAAATTTTGGATGTCCAGAATTCTTTGATCTGTTAGTCTGGCTAACATTTTGACGGTATTTAACTCTGCCTATAAAGGTGATAGATTGGCAAGGCAGCAGAGAAGATTTTTGAAATTTACTGAAATTCCCAGATTCTTGCAAAGCTGTAGGGTGTAGTCTCTGGACTGAAGAAGCTGACACTTGGTGGCGGAGAGGAGCCAGTCGTCCAAATAAGGAAACACCTGGAATCCTCGACGTCTCAGGTGAGCTGTGACCACTGCCATGCATTTGGTAAACACTCTGGGGGCTGAAGTGAGGCCAAAGGGCAGGGCTCTGAATTGGTAATGACTGGTCCCTAGCCGAAAGCGGAGAAACCTCCTGGAGCGCCTGTGAATCTTTATGTGATAGTACGCATCCTGAAGGTCTATAGAGCACATCCAGTTGTCCTTGCCCAGAAAGGGCAGAATGGACTGAAGCGTGACCATCCGAATCTTGCCTTTTGACAAATCTGTTCAGATTGCTGAGGTCTAATATTGGTCTCCACTCTCCCTTCCTTTGGGGACCAAAAGAATCTTGAGTAGACGGATCCTACTTGGTCTGCCGGCACTGTCTGGATGGCTCTTTTTTCTAGGAGTTTTGAAACCTCCTGTTTTGCCAAATCTCTTTGACCGGGTGAGATGTCTGGAAGGGATTGTAGAGGTACCGGAAACCTTACGAAGGGGATCATGTAACCCTCGGATATAATCGACTGTACCCACTTCTCTTGGGATAGGGATTGCCAGGCTACTGGGTACAGTGAAATCCTTCCCCCGACTGCCTCCAAGGGTGGACAGTCGGGCAACACCTCAGGGATGCTGAAAGGGCTTCTCAGGAAGAGACTCCCTGTTGCCCTGGTTCTGAGGACCCCCCCTGCCTCTAGGGCGGCCTATTATTGTTACCCCTCTGCCTCTGGGGGTAAACTGACCACGTGTGTCCGTGTAGCTCCTTGGGCTTTACGGAACCACATCTTCCCCCTTCTGACCCTTGGGATATGGTCTAGAAGGAGTGGAAAACTGGACTCCAACGGCAGAAAGAGTCTTACCGTCCTGCTCACACCTGGTCAAGGTATCCTTCACTTGAGGCCCGAACAAAGCCGAACCGTCAAAGGGGGTATTAGTGAAGGACGCCTTAAAGGGGTCCAAAAATTACACAGCCGCATCCAGGCTTGGCGTCTAAGAGCAACTCCTGTGCCTGCGGCCCTGCTCGCTCCATCGGCTGCATAAGATATGAGCCACATAGAGGACTTAGATATGGAATTCAGGATAGCAAGCTGTGAGGCAATCTTTTCCTGAGCCCCAGCAGCAGAAGGATCCTGGACTACTTCACCCAGTTCTTTGAGAATATCTCGTTGAAGCCTGGTGAAGTGACAAAGGTAATTCAGCGAACGCATAGCAAAGGTCGCTGAAGAAAACATCCGCTTTCCATACCTGTCCATGGTCCTAGAATCCTTATTAGGAGGATGGACAGGTACTGAAGGATCCGCCAGTTCCTTCTTAGTGGCCGCCGCCACCACCATAGCATCCACAGAGACACCTTTGGAAAGGAACTGTTTATCCGATGGGCTGTAATGAACTTGGATGGTCTCCTGGGGACAGGTTCCACAGAATCTGGAGCCACGCCTTCGAGCCACTACCTGCATGAGTGGGTCGAAGGCGGAGACACCCAGGAGGTGGAGGGTCGGGATCCAAAGCCTCCAGGTATACCGACTCATCCTCGGAGGGGTCAATGGAGGGCCAATTCCCCTCTGTTTGAGGAGCTGAAGGATGTCTGTAAAGGAGACATCCTCAGAGGGGGACCGGGGGAAACCCTCCGACTCATCTAAGTCGGTATCAGATGTAGTAGACTCAGGGGAGTCTGTGTGTTTCCTCTTACACGTCCTCTTCCGAGGGGGTTCCCCTGCAGGGTCAGGAGAAACCTCGGAAGAGGAGGAAATTCCCAGTGGGGAAACCTGGGGCGATGGATCCCTGGGCCTGAGAGCAAGAGGCTGGCAAGAGGCATCTGCAGGCACTGATGAGGGAGGAGCTAGAGGGATAGACCGCTGACCAGGCTCAGAGGCCAGGACACTCCTCATCACCTCAAAGGCTCCTCTCCCCGGGAGACCGGAACACACCCGCTCCGAAGAAACAGGAATGGTCGGCTCCAAGGAGAGAGAAGGCTCGAGGCGATGTCGGCGCCGAGCTTACCAGCGAAGCCCGAGGGAGAGCGGGGTCGGACAAGGGTCGATGCCACTAGCCCCCTCGGAGCTGACAGTGGAAACCCGACGACCGGATCCCTCCAAGGAAGGTCTCAAGGAGGAGATCGGAGCAGAGGGCGACTGAGCCGAAGGATGTATCGGCTCCGGCATCGAAACAGTCGCTGTCCCAAGAAGCTCCGGCTCCGAACTCTGGTGTGGAGTCGGAGGAGGAAGTTCAAGAATTGGGGCTATAGCCGAAGTCTGTTGAGACGGGCTATGGAGCATTTGGGCCAGTGCCTTAGACTTCAACAGCCTGCTTACCACCCTCTCCAAGTCGTGGTCAGACAGCCTGGAAGATCTCGAAGATCGGCTCCGATGGCTCCGCTCCGACAAAAGAGGAGATCCCGGAGCCGAATGGATACTCAAAATAGAGGGGGACCGAGATCTCTTACGGGTCGAAGCCATCGGAGCCGAAGTCCCTAGAACTCCAGATGGAGCCGAGGATTTCGGCTCCGATGCTGGATAAAGTGTCGGCTCCAGCCGGAGCCGACAAGGCCACAGTAGTCAGGGTATCGGAGCCGGCTGGCACCGAACCCACTACTCGAGTAGAAGAAGTATCGACTCCAGCCGGAGCCGATCGGCTCCGGGAGCCGGAGCCACCGGAGGAGGCTTGGACACTGTAGCCTGAACCTTCGGTGGCTTAAGAGGTTTTCCTGACCCTGATTTAGGAGGAGAACCTTCAGGTTTAAGTAAACCTCGGAGGATTAGTTTGTTCCTCCTTTCCTGCAGGCTCTCTGGCTAAAAGCATGACACAACGCACAGGAGTCCTGCAAGTGCAAAGGCCCCAGGCAATAAACACAAGAAGTGTGACAGTCTGTCAGAGACATTTTCTGACAGCACTGGTCACACTTCTTGAAGCCTGAGACCTTGCCTTCTTTAGACATCCTAGAAGGATAGAACACAAACAGTCCCAACAAACACACAAATTAATCCCTTACACAAGCACACAGGAAGGGATAACAGAAAGGGACTAGGCCTGTCTAAACTACTTTAGACAAAACTTATAAAAAGTTTATAAAAAGGTTGAAAAATAGGGAATAGGGTGGGCTGTAACTAATTACAGACTACACTAACACTAACAGGGAAAATAAACCCCTAACTACACTTTTTCTTACTTGACTAAGAAAAAACGTACCTCAGCTGGCAAAGGAGACCTCTTTCACTAAGCGGCAAACGAGATCTGAGGTAGTTCCGCCTTGCATCATGGGATATAGGGTTGCCTCGAGCTGGTAAAAGGAGTTCTCGAGCTAAAGCAAGTGCCGAGTCGGAGCCGAGGATCGGCTCCGAACCCATCCAGCAAGAATGAAGGCGAGATTGACAACTTAACATGCATGTTTCGGCGCCGGGCAAGCGTCTCTCCGCCGGAGCCGACAAGCTGTCGGCTCCAGCTGAGCAGGTTCGTCGGCTCCTATGGCTCCGTCAAAAAAGAGGTCTAGATCTCCTTCATTGGAAGCTATTCACTTGGCTCCAGCCTCCCCCTTGCTTTCGGAGCGGAGCCATCGGAGCCGATCATCAAGGTCTTCCAGGCTCTCAGACCATGACTTAGAGAGAGTGGTGAGTAGACTATTAAAATCACAGGCACTGGCCCAGATGCTCCATAGTCCATCTCAACAGACGGTTGCTATTCCACACCCTCCTGAGATTCCTCCTTCGACTCTCTTTCAGAGTTCGGAGCCGGAGATTATTGGTACCGTGACTGTTGGTGCTTCAGAGCCGATACCACACCTTTCGGCTCCGTCGTCCTCGACTCCTATCTCCTCCTTGAGACCCTCCTTGGAGGGATCCGGTCGTCGGGCTTCCCTGGTCGGTTCCGAGGGGGCGAGTGGCATCGGACCCTTGTCTGACCCCGTTCTCCCTCTCGGGGCTTCGGCCTTGGTGAGCTCGGCTCCGCCATCTGCTTCAGAGCCTTCCCTTTCAGTGGGGCCGGGAGTCCCTGTTTCTTCGGTGCTGGGTCTCTCGGCCCTCCCTGGGAGGGGAGCCTTCGAGGTTCATAGGTTCATACTAGGCTATCTGCCCGAGGGCATTTATAAGCCTAGCCCATAGTTTTGTGGCTTACGCCACCCCTTTAGTTTGGAGAAACTATGCCCGTTATTTTGCTGTGCCTCTGTCGAGCAGTGACACTGAGGTAACCCCTGGGGTGTATCTGCGATCTCCCATCCATTGGTCAAGATTCCTCTTGAACAAGGCCAGCGAGGTGCTCTGCCTCACATAAACCGGGATTTTGTTCCACAGCATAGGGAGTCTTTGGGTGATGAATCTATCCCTCCAGCACGTCCTATTAATAACCGTGTCGAGGTTTAAGTCTCCGTCGGTTGTGGCTCTGAGGGATCTAGATTTTTTGAGATGAAGCATGTTCATCAAATCTGGGTTTGACATGGCCTTGTATGTCAGGCATAGGTCACCTCTGAGCAAGCGGTAAGCAACTGAATATAACTGGAGTTCTTTCAGTCGGGCAGCATAAGAGAGATTTTTGAGACCCTTTATCCTTTTGGTGAGGAACTTTTGTGGCCTCTCCAGCTGCTGCAAGTGTCGGGTCAGATACATTCGAATGGGGCATTGTACTCGATCATTGGTCTGATGAGTGATGAGTATAGGGAGACTATGACTTCCTTGATCTAGATGTGAATCCTTCATGATAAGGTGGGCAATGTAGAAGGTCTTCCTAACTACTTTAGCAATATGAGTGTCGAATGAAAGGCTACTGTCAACCTGGGTTCCCAGGTCCCTAATAACGTCTTCTGTGTTCAGGGGATTGCCACCTATATGGTAGCTAGGGGTAACCTTATTTTTTCCGAAGGGTATGACTATGCATTTCTTGGCATTTAACTTTAGGCCATGGCTCTGGCACCAGTTATCCGTTTCTGTGAGACCCTTCTGAAGGATATCTGTGTCGGATGTGTTTTCAACCACGGCCAGTTTGCAGTCATCTGCAAACTTTGTCAGCCATAACCCTCCTGTGTTTGCTTGTACTTCAGAAAAGTAGATGCCAAACAAGAGTGGACCCAGGACTGAGCCTGTGGGACACCACTTGTGACAGGCTTTGAGTCTGACATGGCGCCAGCAACTCTGACCCTGTGGGTTCTGTCACTCAGCCAGTTTGCAACCCATCTTGTAATGTATGGGTTTACATTTAAGTTGATGAGTTTTTCAATGATACCCGAGTGAGGTATTGTATCAAAAGCCTTTGCCAGGTCTAGGTAGGCTGTATGGACTGCCTTTCCTCGTCAATGGCCTTGGTGACTGTTTCAAAAAGTCAACCAAGTTTAGAAGGCATGATCTGCCTTTGACAAAGCCAAACTGGGTTGGATCCAAAGTCTGCAAGTTCCCTATGTCTTTATTTATGAGATCCATTATGATCCTCTCCATGGCTTTGCAGATAAGGCTTGTCAAGCTAATGGGACGGTAATTTCCAGGGTCGGTGGAGGCACCGCCTTTGTGAGTGGGACCACAGTCGCTGTGCGCCACCCCTGGAATGTATCCGGAAGTGAGACTAAGATTAAACAGCTGTCCTAACTGTGGGTTTAATTCCTCGTTGAGTTCATGGAGCACACAGCCGGGGACACCATCAGGTCCCATGGATGCTGTGTTCTTTGCCTTGGAGAGAGCAATTCTCACCTGGGCGTTAGAGATGTTTGGGGGGCTACAATCATTTGGTATAGATATCTCTCCTTTACGCGGGGAGTTTGCACTGAACCTTTCAGCCAGTATGTTGGCAATGTCTGTAGGATCAGTAATCTTCACATCATTTTGAACTAATTCTGAGCATATCTGGGAGTTTCCTCCTAGGTTTCTGACATAGCTAAAGAATGCCTTATGGTTGTCTTTAGAGTCCTTAGCTATTTTTTTCCTCAAAATTAGCTTTGGATGATTTTATGAGAGCTCTTAGCTTTTTACTTATAGTGATCAGCGTGTCTTACCTTTTAAGGATTTTGCTCTATCTTGTAGTAGCTTTCTCCTTTGTTGTAGAGTTTGTTTATGGCTGGGGTCCACCAGACTGGACGCTTGCCTTTGGTACAAAGAGTCTTTGTTTTGCTTGGGATTGCCTGATCCATACAGCCTGCAGGTGCTGGTAGAAGGCATTTGTAAGTGATTCAGCGGTATGAGTAATGTTAACCGCCGCTCAGGGCCTTAAAGGAGACCACACTAGTCTTTAGAAGTGTGAAGTCTGCTTTGAAGCTCTTTACTGTGGTCTTTTTCATTTGGTGGGCGGGATGAGGACCTCCAGCGAGATTAGTTTGTGATCAGATCTCACCAGTGAGGGGTATACTTCGCTGAACATTGTGCTCCCATGTTCGTGATGATGAGATAGAGTATGTTTTCTCCTCTTGTGGGGATGGTGACTAGTTGTTCCATGGCATTTGAGTTTATGAATTCCAGGAACTTTTGGGCTAGAGTGTTTGGGCTTGAGTAGTGTTCCCAGTCTATATTAGGGTAGTTGAAGTCACCTAGTATGATGGTGTTCGGAGATACATTTATCCCCTCCAGTGTTTTCAGGAAGGCCATATGAGGTTCCTGAGTTTGCGAGGGTGGCCTGTAACATGCTACAAATTGCAGAGCAGTCTTGCCTATGGTTAATTGCACCTGGATGGTTTCCGATGCATCGTGCGATGCCACCAATCTTGAGGTGTGGGTGTCCTTGATGAATATGGATACCCCTCCTCCTTTCTTGGTGTTGTCCAGGTCTTGGTGTTGTCCAGGTGATGAGGAGTGTGCTAGCCCCTGAGCTTAGTCAGCAGTCGGTTCCTTTAGCTCCTCCCTCTATGGTGCCTGTAGATGTCTCTTCCCACTCTCTTGCTCCCGGACCCAGAGATCCATCGCCCCAGGTTTCCCCATTGGGAAGAACTTCCTCTTCCGAGGTTTCTCCTGATCCTTCAGGAGAACCCCCGCGTAAGAGGACCTGCAAGAGGAAGCACTTAGACTCCCCTGAGTCTACAACATCAGATACCGATTTGGATGAGTCGGAGGGGTCCCCAAGATCCCCCTCTGAGGATGTCTCCTTTTCAGACATCCTGGAACTCCTGAAACAGAGGGGGAACTGGCCCTCCATTAATCCCTCCGAGGATGAATCGGTATACCTGGAGGCTTTTGGATCTCAACCCTCCACCTCCTGGGTGTCTCTGCCTTTCGACCCCCTCATGGAAGTCATAGCTCGAAAGTCGTGTGCATCTCCTGATTCAGTGGAACCAGTCCCCAGGAGGCCTTCAAAGTTTATCACGGCCCCCACTGAAAAACAGTTTCTTACTAAAGGTGTCCCGGTTGATGCCATGGTGGTGGCGGCCGCCACCAAAAAGGAACTTGCAGATCCTTCCGTGCCAGTCCATCCTCCTAACAAGGAGTCTAGGACCATGGACAGGTATGGCAAGCGGATGTTTTCCTCAGCGACCTTTTGCTATGCGTTCGCTGAATTATTTATGTCACTTCACCCGTCTTCAAAGAGACATCCTCAAAGAATTGGGTGAAGTAGTACAGGATCCGTCAGCGGCAAGGGCTCAAGAAAAGATTGCCTCTCAGCTGGGAATCCTAAATTCCATAACCAACTCCTCCATGCGGCTCATTTCTTATGCAGCCGATGGGGCGAGTAGAGCTGCAGGCACAGGAGTGGCTCTCCGACGTCAGTCCTGGATGCGGCTCTGTAATTTTGCAGACCATTTTAAGGCATCCTTCACGAACTCTCCCTTTGATGGGACAACATTGTTTGGCCCTCAAGTGAAGGACACTTTGACCAGGTGCGAGCAAGACTCTTTCTGCCGTAAGGGTCCTTTTCTCCACCCCTTCTAGACCTTACCCCAAAGGTCAGAAGGGAGGGAAAATGTGGTTCCGAAAATCTCAAGGAGTCATGCCTGACGCACGTGGTCAATTTACCCCCAGAGGCAGAGGGGGTAATAACAACAGACGCCGCCCTAGGGGCAGAGGGGGTCCGCAGAACCAAGGCAGCAGAGAGCCTCTCTCTCTGACAAGCCTTTTCAACATCCCTGAGGTGTTGCCCGACTGCCCACCCTTGGAGGCAGTCGGGGGGAGATTATCACTCTACCCAGAAGCCTGGCTTTCCCTCTGTCAAGACAAATGAGTACAGTCAATCATATCCGAGGGTTACAAAATACCTTTCGAGAAAAGCCGCTTCCCTCAAAAAGGTTCCCTTCCAGACGTCCCACCAGGTCTAAGGGAAATTGCAAATCTAGAAGTTTCAAAGCTTCTAGAGAAAAGGGCCATCCAGCCTGTTCCAGCAGATCATTTAGAATCCGGAATCTACTCAAGGTTCTTTTTGGTCCCCAAAAAGACGGAAGATTGGAGACCAATATTAGACCTCAGCAGACTAAACAAGTCTGTCAAAAAGACAAGATTTCGGATGGTCACACTTCAATCAATTTTGCCCTTTCTGGGCAAAAACAACTGGATGTGCTCCATAGACCTTCAGGATGCGTACTATCATATAAAAATCCACAGACGCTTCAGAAGGTTTCTCCGCTTTCGGCTGGGGACCAGTCATTTTCAATTTAGAGCCCTGCCCTTTGGTCTCACTACAGCCCCCAGAGTGTTCACCAAATGCATGGCAGCGGTCACGGCTCACCTGAGACGTCAAGGATTCCAGGTGTTTCCGTATCTCGACGATTGGCTCCTCTCAGCCACCACCAGGCATCAACTTATCCAAGCCAGAGATTACACTCTACGTCTCTGCGGTCAGTTAGGAATTTTGGTCAACTTCGAAAAGTCTTCCTTATCGCCCTGCCAATCTATTACCTTTATAGGCGCAGATCTAGACACTACTCGGATGTCAGCAAACCTAACAAGTCAAAGAATCCTAGATATCCAAAACCATGTTCGGATCATCATATCCAGCAAGAAGGTACAAGCCAGGTTGGTCCTGAAAGTCTTGGGCCTCATGGCAGCTGCTATCACACTTCTTCCTCTGGCCCGTTTTTACATGCGTCTTCTGCAATGGATGTTGTTTACCCAGTGGTCCTTCTAACAGCTTCCCATGCGTCACAACATCCTGGTGACACAGACCTGCAAGAACCATCTATCCTGGTGGACTTCTTCTCCCTTAGTCCATCAGGGCAGACCATTTGTCCCCCCGGCCCCGGTAGCCACGGTCACCGGATGCCTCCCTGATCGGGTGGGGGGGGCATTATCAGGGGAGGATGGTTCATGGCACGTGGCAACCGTTCGAATACCACCTGCACATAAATGTCCTAGAGATGAGAGCAGTGCTTTTAACGTTGCAAGCCCTCAACGACTTTCTTCCCTTAGGAACAATTGCAGTTCACACAGACAACATGTCCGTGGTGTGGTACATCAACAAGCAGGGCAGGACCAAGTCCTATCCCTTGTGTCGAGAAGCTCTCAGACTTTGGCAATGGGCGCGATATCCTCTCATCGGTTTCTGGTAGCAACGCATATCCCTGGGAAAACCAACATAATAGCGGAAAGATTGAGCAGAGCTATACTCATGCCTCACGAGTGGTCTCTCAAACAATCTATTGTGGAAGAGATTTTTCAGAAGTGGGGCCGCCCATGCTGCGACCTTTTTGCTACACCCCGAAACAGCAAATGCCCAGACTTCTTCTCTCTCTTCCCACTTCGGGCCATTCCCCCAGAGACGCTCTTACCCAGGATTGGCCCCGGGGACTTCTTTATGCTTTTCCCCCTTTTCCGTTAATACCTCAAGTACTCCAGAAAGCTACCGTCTTGAGAGCCAAAATGATTCTCGTTGTCCCTTACTGGCCTCGACAAATTTGTTTCCCGTTCCTTCATCGCCATCTCTTGGTGCAGCCTTGGCATCTGGACCCAGTTCCAGATCTTCTGACCCACCAGTCGGGTCAACGGCACCGGTCCATTTGTTCTCTCAACCTCACAGCTTGGTTGCTCCACTTCCTTCCTTAGCCAGGCTTCCTATGATCTCTAACCCCGTTAGAGATATCATAATAGCTTCTCTTAAGTCCTCTACCAGGAGGATTTACTCTAGCAAATGGAAACGTTTTTCCTTTTGGGCAAAGTCTAAGAACATAGACCCCTTTACTGCCCCTATTCAATCAGTCTTGGACTTTCTAGCTGAAAATTTTCACTCAGGTTCTTCTTTTTCCACAGTTAAAGTCCAGTTGGCAGCAATCTCGAATTTCCACGTCGGATTTGCAGACCAAAACATTATGTCCCACAAACATTGTAAAGCCTTTCTCAAAGGGTTGTTCCTTCTTAAACCCCCTGTTAGGGATCCTCCACCACAGTGGGATCTAAATTTAGTGCTGGCATCCTTGATACTTCCCCCTTTCGAACCGGCTGCTTCATGCCCATTAAAGTTTCTTTCTTGGAAGACACTTTTTCTAGTCGCTATTACCTCAGCTAGAAGAGTATCTGAACTTCATGCCCTCTGTGTACGTCCTCCTTACTTAGTCTTCCACAAGGACAGAGTATCCTTAAGAACCAATCCATCCTTTTTGCCCAAGGTTGCTTCTAAGACAAATTTAAACCAATCCATTGATCTTCCTGTATTTTTCCCAATTATTCTAACAGGGCGGAACAAAAATTGCATTACCTAGATGTTCATCGCCAACTCAGATATTACTTGGACAGAACGAAGCAATTCAGGAAGTCTGATCAGCTCTTCCTTTCCTATGCTGAAAATAAGAAAGGTCTCCCTGTTTCTAAAGTAACCTTATCCAGATGGCTGTCTTCCACCATCTCGGACATTTATCAGCTTAGGGGCAAACAACTCATTTCAAAACCTAAAGCACATTCTACAAGAGGTCTAGCCACATCTACAGCTTTTCAAGCTAGGCTACCCTTAGACACTATTTGTGCAGCAGCCACTTGGCCACTCCTCATACCTTCGTTTCCCATTACAAATTGGATTTGGCCTCCAGGGACAGGGCAAGTTTTGGTTCCACAGTTCTCAAGAGTCTGTTCCATTGAGCCACCCAGGATAGAGGTGCTAGGGACGCAGTCCCATCCAGCAAGAATGAAGGCGAGATTGACAACTTAACATTTAGAAGTTATGTACCTACCATAATGTTCCATGTTAGTTTTCTTCTCTCGCCTTCTTTCTTGCGTCCCTCCCTCCTCTCCCCCTAGCCTGGACAGACCTTGAACTTCCTATTTCTCTGGAAGATTGTTCTTCCTTGGACACCAGTTACTTCTGGACCTTGATTATCTGGTTTCCCCTTACAGCCTTTTTAGGTTAGTTGTTCTTCTTTCCTTGGTGGAAAGTTTATAGGCAGTTTTTCCTCTAGATACCAAACGAGATCTGGGTAATTACCGCCTTGCATCATGGGATATGGGGCTGCCTCGAGCTGGTAAAAGTGACTCTCGAGCTTAGCAAGTGCCGAGTCGGAGCCGAGGATCGGCTCTGAACCCATCCAGCAAGAAAGAAGGCGAGAGAAGACAACTAACATGGAACGTTATGGTAGGTACATAACTTCTAATTATGCACCTTTCAATAAAGGATATTCCATTTTTAACTCAGCTATGGACTACCTAGTCTTTTCTATTTGATTATTTTGTTGCATATATTTTACAGTTACAGTTCGATTTTTATTAAGTGAACTAAGCGCATAACATAACTGAAGAAGTGAACATCATACCATCTACACTACAAAGTTTATTTTTTCTTGGTTCTTTCTTCTTAGTTTGTTTGTGTATGTTACATACACAGACAAAGTTGGGAAATTTGGAGAGTGCATGTATGGAGTTTTTTTTCTGTTTTATTTGAGGATCAAGATTCAATTAATTTAGATGTTTGAATTTTTAAAATCCAGTTGTATATTTGACATCTGTACACCTTGCTGGGGAATTGGGGGGAAGTACTCTATGTGAAATATGGGGAGATGGAA
Source organism: Protopterus annectens (assembly GCF_019279795.1). Lineage (NCBI taxonomy): Eukaryota > Metazoa > Chordata > Ceratodontiformes > Protopteridae > Protopterus > Protopterus annectens. Next base: position 47,960,117 of record NC_056748.1, on the reverse strand, counting down.
AAAAAATAAAAAGGGAAAGAAAAGTAAAAAAGGAAGAATTGGTAAAAAAAAAAAAAGAATATTCTAAGAGGAAGTTAAAGATAAAAAGGAAGGGTAATGGAGAAATATTATTTACGGTTTGCGTGGAATGATTATAAGAATGAAGTTAAAAGCACACTAAAAAGTAAGAGAAATATTTGAAGATTTTTATGAAGGTTGAGTAGTTTTTTTTGTAGATTAGTTACTTGTAAAAAGTAGTATGAAATATAAAGCAGTGGAGTAGAAAAAATGTAAAGATTATAATGAAATGACAAAGCATTCTTATTTGGATTGTAAAATGAATGATGATTTTTGGCAAAAATTCAAAATGATTATAAGTGGGAAAGTTTTTAAAATATAAACATAATATTGTATGAGAAATATGAAAAATAAAATAAAAAATGTGAAGATGATAAATGGGATAGGATGTTGATAAAAATAATATGGGGTTGTTGAAAAGAAAATGTGATGAATTGTATAGTAAAAATAGGAATGATGAAGATGTGTTTGCTAAAGTAAAAAAGATGGTTGTGAAGAAAGTGATGGAAGGATAGAATGAAAGATGCTAAAGTTTGTGAAACTGAAGATGTAAACTATGGAAAACATTATAAATATTATAGAAATGTAAACATGGAAATTGTGTGATGTATCACTATATATCTATATGGGAGAGCTGAATTTAGTCGAATCCATGTATGGTGTAGTCGACAAAATTTGGTCAACTACACTTTTGAAGGTGGGAAGAATGCCCTTTCTCTGACATTGTATGATCTCAGATGCAAAACATGAGTAGTAGTGTGTTGAGGTTCACATCAATGTTTTGTGGTCAAAGTTGTTGTCATTGACATTTGGGTCTGTCAACGAAGTTCAATAGCCCCCCACATGCACATAAATACATATATATGAATATATCTATAGAAGTCAGTACTCTTTTCGATTATTGCCTTCAGATGTTTTGCATCCACTTGAGGTAACACCAAGTCAAATAGATGAGAGCTCGGCTTAATGTCTCATTGAAAGGATGGGGTCTAACCTAGCAAACGGAGGATAAGTAAAATTAAAAAAGGAAGGGGGCAAGGAATTTCCTTTGTTTCTGCATAGAAGCTAGTCATTGACAATTTCAATAACTTATTCCTGGTGGCCCCAAGGTGGACAGTTTCAACACCTTTAGTGGGTACCTCCTAGTAATGCCTTCTCAATGTGAGTGCACGCACACACACACACACACACACACACACACACACACACACACACTTGTACACCCACTTTGAGGACTACCACCCATCTGTGCTGTGATTATACTAATGGCTGCCCCTGAGCTATGTCTTTGTGTCCCAACAGAAACAGGAAGTGCCCCCCAGGTCGTTTTTACCCTTTCCTTCATTTCCCCTTATTTAGAAGTTTCTGGAAAAATCCAGGCTGCTCAAGAACATGGACATTGATAGCTCTGTTTTGACCTCTGCAAGTGTTGTTCCCCATACTATGGCCTCAAATTCAGGACAGTTCCACCCATCTGAAGCCAACTAGGAGATTTCTGACTCCTCTGTCCTACAAGCTCCAACCAGACATGTGATGGCAGGGACCCTTTGTACCTTGATACCGGTGGTCCAGATACTTTTGAAAAGAGACCACATATGAGGAAGTGGACTCAAGTTTCATTTGAGCTATGACTCCAGGCTTAGATTCTTTCACAGCTGCAGTTTCTTCTACCTTGTAATACTTATCCTACATTTTTTGACTCTGGTGTGAGCTACTCTTAAGGCAGAATCCATGTCTGTCATTTAAATTTCCAACAGGGAAACAACTCTGTCTCTGGCAGCTGTAAAGATTTGTCGCTCGTGTGTATATCTGTATGATTTGTGTGATGTTATATATGTGTGTGTGTGTGTGTGTGTGTGTGTGTGTGTGTGTGTGTGTGTAAACAGAGAGAGGGAGAAACATACGGATAGGTGTGTGTGTGTGTGTGTGTGTGTGTGTATGTATATATATATATATATATATCTAAAATGTGTATATGTGTGTGTGTATGTATGTATTTGTTAACCTGGGTAGAATGCTGATTTATGTAGACGTTTTTTAGGTGTAACTCAGGGCTGAAAATTAAAGATAAACACGTTTTGTATACAGCCACATTATCTTCTTCACAGAGAAATTTTGAATAGCAAAAAGGGACGAACAAGAATTTATAATTCTTGAAGAAATAAGTTGTTCTTCTTCTTCTTTCGGCTTTTCCTGGTTAGGGGTCGCCACAGCAGAACTCCGGTCTGCTAATGATTGGCAGTAGATTTTTTTACGGGTGCCGAGGTGCCAGCTCGAGGCCCAACCTTCAAGCAAAGGCACGCCCATTTTACGCATGTCTTTCGAATGCCACTCGACTGTGGGGAGGACATGCAGACTCCACAAAGAAGGCGCTCCAGCCGAGAATCGAATGGGAGAACCTCTTGCTGTGAGGCAGCAACGCTACTGCTGCACCACCGCGGCTTAAATAATTCTTGAAGAAATAAGTAAACAAAGTAAATACAGCTGAGATTTACAATGTGCAGTGAACCACTTTCAAAACATTTTTGTTTTATTTTTCACCCCCCCCCCCCCCAGGCACTTAAGCGATGTAATGAGGATAGCAGGATTGAGGGAGTGGGGAGTAAAGTGGTTCAGCAAAGAGGTAGGAAGGTGCTGTAGGAAAGATATTGATGGGTGAAATATTTGAATCTTTATTTTGGTAACGGGAAGATATTTTTATGGAGTTTA